>NC_034409.1:16939482-17066441 GCF_002078875.1 Numida meleagris | reverse complement strand
GGGGGCTGCGGGCTGCGGGAGCGCCCCGCCGCGCTGCTCCGCGGACGGCGGGAAGTTGCCGCGCTCCCCGGCCGGGTGCGGAGTGACTGCACAGCGGGAGCGGCGGGCGCCGCGTTACCCCGGGTTATCTGGGAAAGGCAGCAGCGCATCCGTAGTTGGGAGATGCAGACCAAGTAAGGGAATGCTTGCAAAGCTTTGCTTTCGTAGCTCTTCGGTCAAATGTTTGCATTTATGCTGTTCTTTTGGTAATACTTATTATTGGCATATTTTCTTAATTTTTAAAAACCAGCAGGCACTCCAGAGGCTTGGAAGGACGGATTAATACAGTTTCAGTGCTTCTGTTGGGCAAACATCTTCCTTGTTGCTGATGATGTGCAGTTTTGGTTTTTTGCTGATAGCACAGGGAAATATTAAAAGCAACTATCTTTTGAATTTTAAACTTCACACAAATCCCTATAAGCCCATTTATTGCATTTACTATATTTGAAGATTACAGCAATGCAATGTTAAAGCAATGTCAGAGCTACAGTAGAGATACTCCACTGTAAATCTTTAATTCTCAAATGTGCCTTTCAGTGAGAAATTGGCCGTGCTTGGGCTCCGTTCAAGTTGGGTTTTGTTTGTTTATTTGTCTTTTGGATGAAAGGGAAAGTGGTCAAGTAGCTAAAGAAGATTCATATCTTTACACTTAAGCAGTCGTAAGAAAATCCCAGAACCGTAGCAACCATCCTGAAAAAATGCCTTTTTTTTTTTTTTTTTTTAAGTCCCCAAATACGTGCATTTTAAAGGTGTCTCAAACTTAAGAGTTTATGCAGTCCTGGATCAGCAACGTGTGTCTTTCAGAATGAACATGCAAAGTTGGTAGGGAAATAGTATGACAGATTTTCCATACTGCTTTCCAAAAAGCACATGAACATACACTGCTGGTGGATGGGAATCCCTTGCTTGCTCCTTTGAGGTTCATCATGGCAGTGCAGCCCCCACGTTCTTTGATTTTAAGCAGGTCTCACTTCGTGGAGCTTCTGTATTAAGCAGACACTCCTGAGCTCTAGCAGTCTTTGGACCAGACCCTTAGAGAAGCACGGCATCAGAACGCAGCGCTGCGCTTCCCAGCCACAGGGGAGTCCCTCCACACGCACAGTGGTGTAAGTGGGAGCAAAATCTGGTTCAGCACTCACACGGTACGGAGATATTTAGTCTCATAGCAACGAGGGATTCCAGAAGACTTCCCATTTGGGAGGACAGTGGTACCTGGCAACGATGCTTGCTGTACTAAATATGGTGCACTGTGCTTTTTGCATTTTCTTGATAGACTTGGACCTTTCAAATAGGATGATCCCCATTCAAAAATAGCCACCTTCAAATTCTTGACTTGTCATCTACATAAAGATTTATAAAATATTAAAGATATCTCAAATTACCAGCATGGGCTTCTCTTGTAGGAAGACTTTTAGGAAAAAATTCCCCTGACTAAAACACCCCCTGATCTTTCAGCCTATTAAAGTTTGAACCCTAGCTAATACAGTTAACACCTGTCCAACAGTTTGCAAGCTGCTTGGGCCAAGAGATTTATAGCACCAACTCACTATATGTTTCCAGGTTTTTGCCAAAGCTCTGACTCCAGGCATCTCCTGTAATGTAGAAGCGAAAAGCTCTCATCCCAGCAATAGCTTCTGTCTGGAAACCACTCTACGGGGAATTTTCCACTTGTGTTTTAATGTTAGAGAGGGATGCTGAGCACCTGAAAGCTCCTTCATGCAGGTGAAGGATGGTGATGGTGCTGGAAGAGATTTCCAGCAGGGTTGCAACTGGGAAAAGCAGTAAGGAATGCATTTTCCTGATGATCGTGGGGCAAAGGCAACTGTGCTTAAAATATGAGCTCTTCCTGGTTCTTATGGGGAAGCAGCACAACAAATAAGTGCATATTTTCCAAATGTATGTTCGATTTTGGAAACACAGCTCATTTGTTCCTTTTACTGAAACTTCTGTCTAGTTCAACAGAATTACTAAAACTGGAACTCTGTAGTGAAGACAGCAGCCTTTGCTCAGTTCTAGAGGTTTAAAAATATCTTCTCTGCTCTGCATTTAATTCTGTGAAACAAATCTACCAGCCTTTAAAAGATCCATTCTTCCATAATGAGATATTTTAAATTAAAAAATGCTGAAGTTCCTGAAACATGACCATGTTTACATTGTGTTCCATACGACTGTAAATAAGCGCCTCATATTTTCAGTTGCGTTGAATGTATTTTCGCATCATGATTTTATTCCCGTTCATGTGATAAGCCCCAAAATTATGCATGGCCAATGCAGATCTAAATACAGTAGCATGAGATGACGTTAACCCATTTTCACTAATGAATTTGGAATCTACTACTGGCATTGAATCACAAAAAAAAAAAAAAAAAAAAAAAAAAGAGCAGACAGTATCTATTATTAGGTTATCTAGCCCAAACCTTTCCCAGTGCCCACTGGATTTCATTTTTGTTACTTTTGAGTTACTCAGGCAATAGTCTGTCACCAGTCACTTGAGGCGATTATTCCAGCCCAGCGGTTCTCTCAGCTGGAATGTTTCTCCTGATGCTAAGTTTAACATTTTATTTTGCTGAAATTCACCCAGTTCATCTTTCACATATGCCTGAAGTGGCATTATAAATCCTTTCCCACTTTGAATCCAACGAAAATAGATGATATATTGAGTATAAGTAATGAATACTGATGGGTATATTTCTACCAATTATTTTTTGCAGCCTCTAAATACTTTTTCCCCATACCAACAGCTGGTTCCCATTTCTTTGCTATTGAGCTAGTCACCACAGCAACAGTCCTCAAAACACCATCACTGATCTGCTGCTGATGATGGGCAAGTGCCACCAAAATAGAAATTCATCTCTAGAGGGATTCTGTTAATCGCCAGTTTGTGACGTGATGTAGCTGCCACAAGAATCACAAACGTATCCATCTGACCACCTCCTTCCTTAAGTTTTCACTTCATTTTTTCTTCACTCACCTAAATAAATGATGTGTTAATATGGCTTTAACAATTTTTTGGCAGACAAAACCCTTCTTCCCGCTCTTTCTCTTGCTAGCAGATTCATGAAAGGGATAATGCAGTGAGGACATTTTGGAGTAACCAAGGATAAATTTCTTTGCTGTTGTGTCCTTTCTGCTTAATACTTCTGATGCATATTTTTAGAAAAGTTTTTGGATTTCCTCTGGCTTTCCAGTTGCCTTATTTTGCTGTTCCTGCCTTCTTCCCACTACCTTACTGAGTTGCTATTCAGGTATGATTTTATTCCTTTTGTCTATTTACAGGGAAAGAACTGCCAGCAGTCTGTGTCATGTGGACAGTTGTCCACTGCGAACTTGCTGTACGTTCTTCTACTTAGCAGCCACCAGTTGGTAACAGCTTTTGGCCACTGCTGACCAGGGCAGTATAGGAGCTGCTAAGAAGTGAAAGGATCTGTGAGACCACTGCAGTCCTCTGATCACTGGTAAATTTCCAAGTACCACAAATAAGAAATGACACAATATGCCAGTCACAGGAACTATGGATAGCAGGGTCAAAGTATATATCATCATGTTTCTCCTTTTGTGTCATACTCATGGACCGTCTTCCCCATATTTGCTCACCAAGCAATATACAGGGGAGACCCTTATATCACTCAAAGCTTTACACAGCTCACTTCTGTACTGCTTAGCTTGTACTCTCATTTTCCCTTACACACTCTACCTGTTACAGGGAGCACCTCGCTTTGCAGTAGCTGCTCTGACACATTTAACAGCACAATTATAGATGACTTGGTAACCACCCATCAACTAAAAATAACCTAGCAACTGAAGACACACTTAGGTATCTATACTCAGATATCCCAGAGGAACCCTTCACAGCTCTTGGAGCTGGGGAAAACATATGTATCTCACCCAATGCAGCAGGCTAGGAATCCTCAGGGGTGGGGGCGGGAAATATCAGGGGACGAGATAACATTGTACAGCTGAAAGATTTTCCAGACGATACTCTGCCAGCTAATCCAACTCTTTGCCAACTAGCTCTGCAATTAAGGTTTCCTACTGAGAACAGTGACAACGTTATGACCTGGGGAATTTCTGACATAGAAAAAAAACAATACATCTGGGACTGCAACATTTAGAGCATTACACAATTCAGTTCCTGCACCGGTGGTACTTGCAACCAGCACATATCCACATGAACGAGTGCCACTATGCATAGGACACAAGCTGTCATAAAGTAGAAGCTGCTGAGGAGGGAACTGGGACAGCATGTCCTTCGTGAGGAACCTGCGATGGTGAAACTCATTCATGCTTTCCACAGCATGGAATTGTTTTTGTGCGAGGTTTCCCTCAACCTCTTTAGGAAGGAATCAGTCGATGTTTGAAGAGAGAGTCAAGAACTTCCAGGCAATCCTCTTAAAGGTGTGACTTCATTTATCTGACACATGTATGCTGTGTCTCCCAGCGGATAGTTTCATAACTTTGAGGGAGGGAGGGAACCCACCTCTGTATTAAATTGTCAGAAGCACATGTCTGAATGGAGACAGTTGTAATATCATGTTGCCTGCCTGCCCTTTCTTTCTACTCCCTTTTTTTTCTGGTTTGTTTATGGCCTTCATGTACTCAAAATGCTTTCAAGACACCTTCATTCATCTACAAAGACCGGAATAGGCAGCAACTCATATCCAGAAGGAGAACTACTGAACTCAAAGAGAAAGTCTACGAGGTCTCAAAGGCCTTTCCACCTGCCCCCAGTTATAAGATTATCATCTTAAAATAGTTCAGAGAGTATATAACACCTGAAACTCACAGTTAAGATTGATGAGCATAACATAGTCTTAAATGTTCCAGTGACTGTAGAGCTACAAAAGATCACAAATAGGCTTATCCTCATATTTTCACTTTTTGAATTTTAAAATAATTTGCATTTTTATAGCTTCTCTACTCAAAATATATATTTTTTTCTTTTTATTCCCCCAGAAAGGATTTGTATTATAACCATGATGACTAAACAAATTAAATTAATGGAACTTAGTTATGATCCATAGTTTCCAGCATCACTTCCTGAAGGTCCAGCCTAAATACACACAATTGAAGTGTTGTAACATTTAATGAGTTAAGTTCTTCATTGAAAATGAGACCCATGAAGTAAGCCATGCAGAATAAGCAGTGACTCAAGTCATATGAATCAATACATAGCAAACCTCCACAGATCAGCCAACAATGCAGTATAACAGTCTTGTACAGAAAAGTTGAAAAGTTAGAAAGTTTTGAGGGTTTTCTTTCTTCCTCTCACCTAAGAAAAGGTGGGAAAAAGATCCAAATTCAGCAGGAGCAATACTATACCAATTGTAAACTCATGCTCACTGGGAACCTGGCTAATAAGCTCTATGTCTTATAGCTCAAACTCTAATCGGAAAACTTTCTTTACATTTATTTACCTGTTGACCTTCCCCCTCAAAACATGGATATCACAAACACTGATCAGGAGCTGAAGCCACAAAACAATGGACACTTTTAATTGCTGATAGGTAAGAATGGGAGCTGCAGCAAAAATTGAGCATATCTAGAGCAAACAGGGCACTTCGAGAATTAGATAAAACACACTCTGAACGTACGAGGAAGAGCCAATGTGTGCCTCTGTAATGTTTGAGCTTGTTGGCTGATATTACTGAGAGAAGGGGCAATCTCTAGTTGCTAATAAACCAGTGGAGGAGAGACAAATACTTTTCAGATTCATGTGCAGATGCTTTAAAAATATTCAAAGCCTCAAATAAAAAATAATAAAATTGTTACATGCACAAAAGAAACAATTATAACAGTTTATGTATAAGTTAAAATGGGTTTACCACTATGGCACTGTTATTTTAAGCCTGAAAACTCTGTTTTCAAGAGTTTTACATTTGCATGAGACTGTGACATTTAAGGAGGTCCAGAATGTTATACATTGAGTTTTTTCTGGGCCTATGTTCAGGACTTCATTTTGAAAACTTGATTAAGTAAAGGAGAAATTAGAACACAAAGTTATTTGTTATTCTGAAATATAAACCAATACTTTTACAAGCCATTCATGTATAATATAGTCTACTAGTTCTCAATAGTACCAAAAAAAAAAAAAAAAAACCCACAACAAAAAAACCCAAACAACATATTAGCAAGTTTCTAGCTGTTGTTAGATGTGGCCAGATAACACTAAACAGTATAAGACAAATTTTGTTCAGTAGGATGAAAAGGGATTACTGCAAGCCAATATGAGTTTTATTACCAGACTCTGTTATGAGAAATTAACACACTGGAGTCCCATCAATGTACACCTGGTGTGGGATAATGGTAGGAAATACAGATTTATATAACCTTCTCCTGCATGTGCAACCTACTTACTATTTGTTTGCCTACTTTTTTTTGTAAAATGTCTATTTTTTTTTCTATTTGTCAGACACATCAGGCACCCTATAGCTTACTACAGTTAATGAAGTGGCCACTGTATAGCAGCTTTTCACCTTTTTTTATTTTTCCTTTTTGGTGAAAAGTGTGTTTCTAAAGGATAATATCCTCTGTTTTTGTTTTGAAGTAGAAAGCTTTAATTACAACATGAAATGGGGCATCTAAGATTTTGGCATTTAACAACAAAAAAGCAAAGCTATTAAAACAGTACCCTTAACATACTGGGCAGCATTAACTTTGTTGTGTTGCAGCTTCAGCTACTGGCAGCACACAGTGAACTAACTTCAGTAAAAATCTTGCAGATACTGTAGCTGATGCTGTCAGATTTCAGATGGATGAAACACTACAAAAGAGTACTATAGCAGTAGAAGGTCCACACCAACACCCCATGCCCATACAGCCTACAAGGCACAGGTTTGAGTTCAGTAGCCCACATGTTTTTAGTTGCCCATGTCTGTATCTGAACGGGCAGAGGATTCATCATTGCTAAATGCGTAAGGTAACATGTACACTGCAGGGGTGATCACAAATTAGGGCTGGAATATGAGTTGAAGTCTTAAACTGACATACTGGTTAAGTTGCGCCCACAGAAACAGTTATCTTTGACCCTAAAGACGCAGCAAAAATTTCATTATGGTTTACCTCACCAGTATACTAATATAATGCTGATATTATAACATTAGATCAGTATGATATTATACATTGAATGGCTACTGTAGAGAAAGTAGACACATTAGAAGTGGCTAATGATGACAATGTTTTTATGTATGATCTACTAAATACAGATTGGATACTGTATTTCATTTTTGAAAATACTTCATTTTTTTTTAAATAAGTGTTTATTTTGTTCAGTTTTGTACTTCAGAGGGAAGGTTTATAGTCTATTCTGTCATTAGTGCAATAAATAATAGGTTAGTAACACATTTTATAAACTATATGCTTTCAGTCCATGCCATAGTGCTTTCAGAATGGGTCAACACTCAGCAATTTCCTTACCCAGCTCAAAAGCATCTTGGAAGCACCCCGGACAATGTCTCATATACAGCCATTGAGGGTTTTCCGCTCCAAAATAGCTGTTATAATCTGAATGGAAGAACCATAAATGATTCAATTGAAATCACTTCTGAAAATAAAAAAAAGAAATGAACACAGAATAAACTACAATATTAGGGGGTCTAGCAGCCCACACACCTGATGATCTTAGAATTGAAGACTTTGGAGTTTCCCCTTACAATTACCCTACTTTATATAATGGCTACTTCCAGATCCTGAGAACAGTATTATTAAAACTGACCTCCACTGATTTTAGAAGGTATTTTTGCATCATTTCAGATACAAGTCAAACAAGTACATATCCAGATACATCTGATATAACTGAAACGAGGTAAAGTAGTCTCTCTTCCCCACCCCTATTTTCTCTGAAAGAGGCTAAGCATTCATATCTTCCCTATAAAGGAAATATAGTATAGTATATAGCACGTATCTACTTACAGCCTTCATGGTAAAATTCAGCCATATGAAATAAAATCTTAAACTCTAATGCCATCAAATGTTGGATCCATAAACAGTTTGCTTTGTTGGCTTTTTTTTTTTTTTGGTGGTGGTGGTTTTTGTTGTTGTTGTTTTGGTTTTTAAGAAGAAACTATTCTATAAAAAGAACACCCCCTTTTTCCCTTTTTTTTCTCTTCATTACAGAAAGCAAATGGTATTCCATGAAAACAGGAGAAATTGAACAACCCAACCACATGACAATTACTTGTAGAAAAGAAGGACTAGCAAAAGCCAGTATAACTAACTAGAATAATTGTCATAGGTCCTTTTAGATTTATTTTAAATGCCACTGCCAACCACATAATGTATTCTCCTCTTTGCCCATAAACATTTTTTTTCCTCCAATAGGTATCATTAGTTTTTAATTAAATAAACATGCTTCCTTCATAATCACTTTAGAAGAATACAGAAGAGAGAAGAGAAGCAGGTAGTATCAGCAACACTATTTCTAATTGTATACTGACCATTGCCTAATGGTTTAAGGTCTGCAAAGAGATGAGGAAGGGAGAAATTAATCTGCTGACAATATGCACAATTGGCATCAATCCTAATGACATGCCATAGGTATGAAGCTGTTTATTAATAAAGTCGTCCTATCAAAGTGGACAGAATCAGCATATGATCCAATGACTTCCTGCTGTGAGAAATCACAACAATTTACTTTGCCATAAGGAAAAGGTTCTTACCCTTTCCAGATTATACGACCTACTGCTTCACATATAGAAAAAGAGCCTCAAGAAGTTGTTGGCGTGGGGTAAGGCAATCATTAAATTCCAGTAATGCAACTGTAATAGTCTGAGTAGGTTAAACTGTTTTTGTTTTACCTGTTCTAGATATACTACTGAAAATAGGTATGTTCTTTTCAACAGACACAACATAGGATGAGAAAATTTTAACAGAAATTTAAATTTTCATCTGTTTGTGGTGGTCCTATTTTTTAATGGATGGCAATCAAAATGGAGTTATATGAACAGGCATCTTTTGTTTTGTACACCATTTTTCAGTATATTAATCATTATCCCAGTTATTCTTGTGTGTGTGTGATGCATACCATGTACCAAAGAGCATTAGTTTGACATAAAATGTAAAACATTCCCTATTTTTAAATAAGATAACAGTGGTCCTTTAAGTTACATTTTTTTTTCCAAATATTTTGATAGAAATTTTATTGTCATTGCTGTAATCCACTATGAAAACATACTCATTGAGGAAATTTTTGGTAACATAGGACTGCAATAACGCCTAATGAACAGAATCATGAGCAACTTAAAAAGAGATGTTATGCAAAGCAACTAACTGAAAATAATAATATTTCATTAACAATTGTTAATGATGCTTCTTCTTGATTTTACTTCAATCCTGCATCAAGTTTTACTAAAAAAAATCTTGAATTCTGATTAAGAATCCTCAAACATAGGTCCTGCATCTACTGACAGACTGAAAAGAGAGATGGCTGTACTGACCCCTTAGCTAAGCCTAGAAAACAGGATACAACACATGAGGTTGGGAGCAGACTGATGGTTGTGAATCCATGTTAAAATTACATGTTGCTACCTGTAGCTCCTTCTGTAGTAACTTTGTGCTGGAATATTGTGCCTTGCTTCTTTCTTTAATTTTTAGTTCTTCTGCCCATAGTGGTATATTTTCCTTGTATGTGTAAAAGAGGATGATATCAAACTCATTCAATTCCCAGTCACAGACAGGAAAAAAAAAAAAAAAAGATAATAAATAAATGATACATCTCTGTCTTCATGTATAGCTAATAAAGTCTAACCATAACTTAAAAGCAATATTCCTCTTGAGAAGCCATCACTTTCAGAATCATTTCCACTATCACCCATACAGGAACTTTATTAAAAAACAATCCTATTCAGTACATATTCAAACAACTGTGCAGGGATGGACTTCACTGCAAACTCTACATTAATAACAAGCAGTCCTATAAGCCCAAGAAGCAATTAGGCCAGTTTAACTATATGTTTACATCTTGTAAGTGACTGCAAGCCCTCATTTCCCATAATTGAATATTTTCAAAGACCATGCGGATTCTCTAGATTTAATACAGAAAGAAAGGACACAGTATCTTTTCCCACTACTGGGGCATTTTCAGTGTTTCTGTCTTCCAGTGACCATGCATTTCCATAAACTTTTTGCAATTTGTATTTGATACTTCTGTCTCTTCTGGAAATGTGGTTGGTTTCAGGGTCCCAAATTAAAAAGTTTTACACAGATGCACAAGACATACTTTGTTTCCCGAGTCTCAAACCTGTAGAACCCTTTCCACTTCTCAGAAGGACTGCTCACACTCATCCCAGACCCTTACTTCTATAATTTATCTTCTGCCTCTAGTTTCTACAAACAAAACAAAACTGCCTTTTATGAAGTACAATCACCAACAATCTCCCTAGACTGAAAACTTATTATCAACAAGTTCTCTATGAAGGCCTTGGGAATACTTAATATTCCTTTTCTTCTCCTTGGTGCTAATGCTCTCAGTCCTACATTCCGATTTTAATACTGTATAGCACTCAGCCAGGCAAATTATCAAATCAAATTACAGTGGCTCACCAATTTACCTCCCATCAGCTCTAAAGCAATACCTTGTTAACCTGCTGTAACTGTGTTGTGTGTCTGAACTGAACACGAATCAGTGAAGGTTATTTCAGAAAGAAAGGACAGACTGAAAGAGCAGCGTATTTCCACACGGAAAAAAAATAGGGTAGACATTTGAGCAAACTGTTTAACTTTAAAGGCAATTAGGCAATGGAATGACTTGCCTGAGGAGGTAGTTCAGACAATGTAATGAGAAGTGCTTAAAATAGAATAAACTATTAGTGAGACAGATAGAGATGTAAATAATCCTCCATGTTTTGAACTAGATGAATCAGGAGGGGTATCTTTTCGATTCAAATTCCTGAGTATAAAAATTCTATTCTCTTACCTTGGGAACAGCTTTCAAACTTATGACTGTTCCCACCTGTTCTGAATACTGAAGTGCGACTGCACTCCAAAAGGCAGTTTAACCTCGCTGTGTCATTATAAAGTAGATTTATTCATAACAAGCATCGATGAAAAACTTCCAGCAAAAAAGTCCTTAGTCAGGGAGATGCACATTGTTGCAAAAATGGATTGTTTCTCTAAGTGCTTATATGGCCCCATCACTATAGTATCCAAGTGCCTTACAAACATTAATGAATGTATTCTCACAACACCCCTGGGAGATAGAGATAGTATTATTAGCTAATGCACAAAGAGTAGCTTGTCCAAAGTCACACAGAAAGTCTATGGCACAGCCAAGACTCAAAACTGTGATTTCCTGCTCACTGCCGTAACCATGACTATATTCTGCCATCCATATACAGCATTTCAAAATATGTTACATATGAACTCAGATCTTTACACAATAAGCCTCTCTGTTCAGCTGCAGATTCAATTGCTGACTTGATAAATAAGAATAACCTTGTTTATTGGGAAGCTTCATTATGGCAACAAATTTCCAGGTTACTGAAACCATGACAGTTATATGGGCCATAACTGGTTCTAATATAGGAGAGCAACAGAAGTGTATTCCCTGATCACCATATCCTGAACAGAACACACCATATCCAGAATAGGATTTTAATACAAAAAATATTTTCCTTCAGATGATGTAAAGCATTACATAAGAAAGAAAGAAAGAAAGAAAGAAAGAAAGAAAGAAAGAAAGAAAGAAAGAAAGAAAGAAAGAAAGAAAGAAAGAAAGAAAGAAAGAAAGAAAGAAAANGAAAGAAAGAAAGAAAGAAAGAAAGAAAGAAAGAAAGAAAGAAAGAAAGAAAGAAAGAAAGAAAGAAAGAAAGAAAGAAAGAAAGAAAGAAAACAAAAAGAAAGAAACAGACAAACAACGAAAACAAAAACAAACAAACAAAAACAGGCTAACTATATTCCCAACATGGTTTCTTTTGGATAAAATATTTCTGCTATTAGTGTAATAAGAGTTATACAGTATTTTCAGTTTTAATGAGGTCAAATCAGGAGGGACAACTGCAGTAAGTGTATTTACCCCAGAAAAACAGAGAACAGAATTTGGCTTATAAATTAAATATTAGAATCATGCAAATATATGCACTCAGCATCAAGGTTGTTCTCCATATTATAGGATAATTTTTTAGTAATTTAGAGAGGTTAACAATATAATGAACTCAGAGATCTGATCAAATGATAACACGATTCTTCTGAATCCAGAACACAGCACATTGTCTTTCATTTTGGAAGGGGAAAGGTATAGGCATCACATTTTTCCTCAAATGCTAAATATTTAAAAAATAAAAAGTATTGGACAACTGCATAAATAATGGAAAAAGATATGAAGGGATAGTGGATCACAAAGTGAACAGTGATCCAAGAACACAATCTTGAAACAAAGTAAAGCATAGCTTTGGAATTCATTGACAAAAACAAAGAGACAAGGCAAGCAGCATCTGTTAAACTTTGCTCCTGCAGTTCTAGCAATAGCACATTTTTCAGTTGGTGGCTTCATGTCTTAAGAAAGATGTAGATAAATTAGTTCTGGTTTTAATTAGAGCTACCAACATAGCAGAGGGGATTTACATCAGATGCTAATTGAAAACAGTCTAGCTATTGAGACAGTTAAGTGATGGTGCAGATTATCACTGACAGGGAAGCCACATCTTAACGTGATTTTTTATTAAGACATTATATAAATATCCATTAGGGGTAATCCTAAATCTCATAAGAGTATAGATTACATTGTGTCTTGAGATTCATTCCAATCTTATATATATATATATTATTGCAGTGCAAATAGTAGAAACAACCATTCAGATCACCTGTTCTCAATGAACCCCAATTTAGAAACTATTATTCCTTCCTTTTTCTCTCTCTTACTGAGATTTCTTTTTGGTGTTTACTTTCCCAATAGATCAAGAAATCATAGTCTGACCACAACGAACTTTATCAGACAGCAATGAATCCATTTAAATATCAAGTTCAGAGCAGTGCTCCCCTTTGGCAGCAGTAGTCGAGTGCTGCCCCAAAAATAGGGGTTGTGGATTGGGTTTCTAGGCTCTCCTCTGCTTTAGTACACAGTCGTTGATCTTGAGAACAGCAAGCAGGTATCATACCTTCACTTCAGGATGAGAAAACTGCAACAACTAGGTAACTGCCTAAATTTAATTACCATTAAATAATAGAAAAAAATATGAACTATACATGAGTAAAATAATTAGGTTAGAAAAACAGAGACTCTTGTTATTAAAGAGCTTACATGCCCAGTTAGGTTGCATGATTAGCTTTTAATTTTCTCTGATTCTCCCAACACTATGGGGAAGTTGGTTGCCTGTAAGCTACCTGCTTTTGTTTGCACCTGCAAAAAACATACTCTGATACTATATGATGAGCATAGGTGGTGGTTCTGCTTCATAAAAGCCAAAAAAGACAGATGATAGAGAACAGAATGGTTACCTGTATGACCATTTCTTTATTTCCTTTCATTTCTATTGAGATTGTTGAAACAGAGGCTAGTTAGAGAGAGCTGGAAAATGCATCCAACTAAAGGAGTAATAGTAGTAAGTAGTTCCTAGTTCCAGGTGGGAAGTGGTGTTTAAGCAGTGAAACAAGACAGGAGGAAATGTTCTTAAGGACAAAACCAAGACTCTAGGCCTGTAACACCCTCTTTGTGATGTAAGTTCAGACCATGTTATCTGGTTGGAACAGGTTTCTGTATTCCCCAGGCTATTCCATCCCCAGAGATACACAGCTGATTGGGGAAAACATTCAGTCATCTGAAAGTAAACAAAAGCCAGTTTCTCACTGCTCTAGTCTGTTAGCAATAGCCAATACATTGTATTAATATCCCTGTATTGAGTCTGCCCATGACTGTAATAGATGAGTGACCTCCCTGTCCTTATATCAACTCCTATGTCCTCTTTCATCATATTTTCTCCCACTCTTCCTTTGAGGAAGGGGAGTGAGAGATCAGTTGTGGTAAACTTTAGCTGCCACCAGGCTGCAACCGCCACAGAATTACACGTCTTCACTCCAAGAGAAAATACACCTTTGTCTATTACATGGAGGAGCCTGCAGGATGCAGGCAAGAAAGAGCAATGAAGCTAAAGGAATTTACCAGAAAACCTTCTCAGAAGATGTTAATAAGGGCTGTGAAGTTTCTGGAGTGCTTGGCCAAACACTAATGAAAATGCCACAGGAATCCCATACTGGTAATTGAAAGTTAAGCAGTTAAAATATGAGGGAAATACAGGGAGTTCAACAGGCTGTAGGAGTTCTAGATAGTTGTGATGGGATAGATAACAGCATTTGCTATTCCTCATAGGAAGATCATACAGAGGAAAGGAGTCCTAGAACTGTGAGCATCAGTTGAAATGGATGGCTCCACTTAAAATGAAAAACTACTATCCACATAAACAGCAAAGTGAATGGTGAAGACTCAGTAAACAAAAATGTCATAAAATGTTACTTGACATTTGCTCATGAGCAGCACCGTGCTCATTTTACCAGGAGCTAACAGATTGCCACCCTAGAGGTAACATCTCAGAGAATGGCACAAGCAAAGCAAATTCATTCTCTTGCAAAAGGTCTCATTTTCATTGCCTGTATCAATAATCTCCAGTTAAAGGATTTCTAAAAGATGGTCTTCTAGATGTGAGGGTTTTTTTGAGTCGTCATGTGCTTGACTATGGACAAGTACATAGTCTTTTTCACTTTGTCCCACTAAATGATAAAAACCTGTGGAATTCCCAGTAGTTATCACATAGAAATTCAGATCGAAAACATAAGGTTTCCCCAAGTAGCCTCCCTTCATCCAGAAACATGGAAACTATTCTCCAGTTTCACAGAATCATGGGGTTACAAAATAGTTGAAGGCAGAAGGAGTCTCTGGAGATCATCTAGTCCAAACTCCCTGGTCAGAGCAGAGCTAACTGGTGCTGGTTGCTCAGAACTGTTTCAATGTCAGGATGTGGATCTCCACAGCTTCTCACAGGTTAGGAATTACAACATTATTTAAAATTTGAAAAGATAAAGGCATTCCTTCATTTAGGAGATAATAATCATGGTACATGGATAACAACATACTATTACAAATGATTTCAATAATTAATCCTTAATAAATAGAAGTATCAACAGAACAGCAATGATCATTCTAGAATTTCAAATATGCAAGGCCAAATTTTGTTTGCAAATTTGTTTTTGTATTAGCTCCTGTTGAAGTGTGAGTAGGCCTTTGTATTAAGTAGACGGCCAGGTCACAAAAAGTATGACAGATACTTTAAATATTTTCAGGAGAATTTGAGCTGATAAACTGAACACAATGTAAGACACTTAAGTCAACAGAGAGAACTAAAAGGAAAGTTAGACTACAATTCTTTCTGACTCTACAAAGGAAGACATAACTCTGGGTCATTAATAAGATCATTTCCTATAATAATAAAAAGCATATCCTCATTTTTATGTGTTTGAAACTACTGAATTTAGTGCTTATTCTCAAGAGTTCTCACATGTTTACCTTCAGAGCAAAGCTGTTCTTTTTATTGTTGTTGTTTGTTTGTCTTCTAAAATGATTAATAGCATATAAAAATTTAAAAGATCAATAGAATTTTCAAAGTTTGCTTAATATATCAGAGATGAAATTACTAATGACTGAATAACTGGGTTAAAGAAAATTAGAGCAAAGCGCTAATTGCCTCATTATAATTCTGCTGGTTTGCTTTTGTTCAATTAAAGCTTAATAGTTTGAACCTTCCATTACTATTGAGTAACATAACAGATTAAAATCATATTGCATGATATCCCAAAGCAAGGGATTTGCAAAGAAGGTGAGAGAGAATTAACACACCATATCATAAACTAATGAAAAAAAAAAGAGAGAACACAAATTCCCAATATTTTACTTTTCTTGCTCTTCTAAGCATTAAAGCAGGATAATTTAAAGGAAGGGTCCTCATAAAGTACAGGACTGTATGACCTCAGACATTGTAGTGTATTCCATAACGAAGAGGAACACAACAAATTATTTTCTATAATCAATCATATTTATTTTAAATGTATTTTTTTAAAAAAACTTATATACTATAATTATAACAATTTCTATACCGTTGTGCACGTGTCATCATTGAAGAAAAGCTTAGCACTGCCATGAGCTGTCCGTTCAGCACCACAACGTACGAAAGCACCGCCAGTTGTTATGCTACAACTCCAGCAACTGACACCAGCAACTATCTTATAAAACGGCAAGAGTTCTGAAAGCATTTTCAGACTCTAAAGCCTACATAATTAAAAGAAACAAGTTTTAAAAAAATCAAACGAAGATCTATAGTACATATTTATAAAAATATTGATTTACGATGAAATAGAAACACTGGTAATTTTATGAAACTATATTTATTGTATAGATCAAACAAAAAGTCCTTTAAACTCACTTAATTGTTCAATCTCTATTGGTATTTTAAAATCTTATCACAATTACAAAGTAATTAATCACATAAACTGAAGCATCAACTGAAACTAAAAAGTGTTCTTACAAATTGCACTGTATAAAACATTCCTTAAACAGTAAACTAATTATACTAAATCCCTCATACTATAAAAACTCATTGTTTACATATGCAATAAGTGTAGATGCTATTTTCATTTCCAAAACTTCAAGTGCCAATGTGGCAGAAAGTTTCTCTTTGCAACATCTTCAATATGCTGCAGGTCCATCGCTCTTAGTGAATGTATAAGGGAATAGGAAAAGATGAAGAAAAGATTCTTAAACAGTAAAGCTATATGAGAATCTACTTTTTTTTTTTTCTTCGACTATGAACATAGCTGACTAGAAGAGATTAAAAGTGCAGTTTTAAAACCACCAGTAACAATGCATTAAGACACTATCTTAGCCATAGAAATAGTTCCAAAGTTGTTACCTTCTTCTGTTGAATACTTATACTGATAAACACTCCTGGATATTTCAGGTATAACTGAAGTATAGTAGAAAGAAATGACCTTTACTCCTCGTTGATACAATGAAATGATTGTTCATGATGGAAAGTTCAGAACTCCATCTTGTGGTGATAATTTTAATTATACACTGAAAACCATGTGGGAGAAGTGAGCTTCTTATGCTCCACTGTTGATGTGCCTTTGTAGAAAACATGAACTGAATTATCTCAGCTGTTAAAAAAACAAATACCAAAATACTAGAAACTTGTCTACTAATACTGTGGTTGGTTTTGTTTGTTTACAAAAAAAATCCTGCCACAGAAAGCCTGTTCCCAAAGAACAGGCTACTATTTGAACCTCTTCAGTTTGAGGTAGATGTAAAAACAGTGAATCTAGCTTGCCGGGTGTACTCAGCTTTCTGTAAGTAGCACAACTCCATTTATGGTCAGACATGCCTTCATTACTGGAAGTACTAGTGTGTTGGAAGAGATATTAATAGCTCTACATGTAGCCACATACAAACTTATGGAAGAGACATCATGAACTGTTCCCTTGTGTGCATGTCAAAGCCTTTATACACCTTCAGGAGTCTCCTGCAGCAGGAGGATATAGATAGGAAAGTAAAGACACTTCGCTAATCTTAAAGAAGACATTTCAAATAGAGTCTTTAAAAAAGTATGCTTGTGTTTATTATTTATATATATATCAATTAATTGTTCCCTAACAGCTCACACTAAAAATGATGTCTGCAAGCAAGTGCTGTTTAGCCCTGAGTAGCTATAATTTCAGAAGAAGTGCAAAGATTTCAGAAGATGGTGTGAAGATTAAAAACCAAGGGCTTACCCTCTTCTACAGATAAATTAGTTAACACTTGAAATGTATCATCATGGAACACCATATGAATAGACTCGTTAAAATGAACCCAGTACTATAAGTAAAGGTAAACAAAACAAACACACAACCTACATATACACTGGAATGTATCTATCATGACATGAAACTAGTAGCAAAAGCAATATACAGCTTTAAAGGGTTGCATATAAGTAAAACAGTCAGGTCATGACAGAAAAGATATCATCAACAAAGGGTACTGAGTCTACAGGGCAGTTATATATAATAATAAGTTTTTATTACTTTTTAGCATGGCTGCCTCTTACTGAAGTGTTGCTACTATTATTCTGTGCTGCACAGACAAAGCAACATGAGAAAGTCTGTCAAATGAATGCATGCAATCACAGAACTGCAAGACAATAAAGGTTTTTCTGGAATGAATTAAATACTTATCTTACTTGATTCCCATAATGATAAATACACCAGCAGCTCATTTAAAATTGAGCTCAGTCTATAAGCTACTGAAACATCATAAACATTTGGCAAAAAGGGCAGACACAAAATGCTCCTTCCAAACATCTCAGTTTGCACATCAGTTACCAGGGTCATCTGTAAGTTTCCTAGATGCTATCACCTCTCCTCTCAGTCTCAGCTTCTCCTCAGCGAGAAGCCTCCCGATCTCTTCACTCAGATCCCTACTTCTAACCTTGTTCACAGCTCTCCTGAAAACAGCAAAGCAGGGAGAAGTCCATTCTGGGATGTCCACATTTCAGTATCTTATTTTCTGAATTTCCAAGCATAAAATTAAGTATATATATATATTCATCTATCTTTTCTCCATTTTATGAAGCATTCCCTCTGGTGGTAGAGAATAGCAAGTAGAGCCCTAAACTGGGTTATTACCTTCTTGACTGTAATGGCTTTACGTAGCTTGTAAACGTATTATTTTTGTTTCAGTATTTCAAATACACACTCTTAAGGATGGTTTATGTATGCACTGTGTCTGTGACAGTACTTACCGTTATTGCATTTTTTACGATACAATAAGTTCCAGAGGGAGAATCCACTGGCAATAATTTAGGAACAATTTTTAAGTGAGAAATTCTTTTCTCAAGGAACTTAGCCACATGCCTTTATTACTGCCAAATTCCTACACAATACAATAATCATGGTTCATGTAAGTGGTTGCTTTTGTTGGTCTAATTGGGTATAGACTGTAACTACAGATTTTCTTCAACCCAGCAAGAATTTTTTTAGTTTCTCAGAGGTTCCACTTAACCCTGGGGAGTTTAGCTGAGTGGTGTCTGAGTACATTGTGCTGTGCTGAACTCAGGTATTGCACCTCTCTGATACTGTCACTTGCTGAGCATGAGTTGCTACCTTTTCTCACTTTCTGCAGTGCTTCCATTTATGCTGCAGACAGCACCATTACAGCCATTGTTACTGGCATTAGGAAAAAAAATATGGAAGCAATTAAAGAAAATATACTTTTCAGAATAAATTCTAGTGAAAGCAGAAAATAAAACCCTTTAAAAATAAAACAAAAAAGTCCAGTTTGCATATTGTTTCTTGAAAAAAATAGCAAAGAAATTCTAAAAAGCAGATATAAAAGGAAAATATTTTAATAAAGTTTGTGTAATAAGTTCCAGTCATTGCTCCTAGTAAAAGACATACTTTTATGGTTTCAGTAAAACACTATTGCTTTCTCAGTGATCTTCTGTTGTATTGTCCACTAAAGTTCTTTAACAGTTTCCTTGTTAAAATTTATATATTCTGTTGTAATCTGCAGCAAGCCACAAAGAAGCCCACAGCTTAACAGAATTATCTATATGAACACATAGAGGATTGTTTAAGTGGCTATTCACTATGCTCAGGTAGTCATGATAACTGTTGACATTGATTAGATTGTAAGTAAGCCCAACATCTTCAATTTAATATTTTTAAGAATATTCATTTTTTTTAAATGTATGTAGCATTTAATATTCTTTTTTTCCGAAGAGCGTATCTTAGCAATCAAATATTTCTGATATATATGACTACAGACATAGCTATCTTTCTGTTCTGTGAGAAAAGAGAGCCAATAAAGCATAGCAATGCATTAGACTACTAAACCCAAAGTTGCTTTATTCAAAATATGGATACTTACATGCTTTTCCCTTTAAAATATGGAGTGTCATCAGATCAACTTCTCAGTTGGGTACAATCTCATTTCTCTGAATGAGTTCATATTTCTGCGTATGGGTGGCATTTTTGAAATGACTGATATTGTACAATAGTTTTCCCTAGACTTAAAAGAGGAATCACAGAAGAATCACAGACATTAACACACAGGTCAACTATGACTGCATTCTTTAATGTACTTTGGAGCTGTTGAAGTGGGTCCAGAGGAGGGTCGAGGAATAACATAAGGCTAGAGCACCATTCTTATGAAGAAAAGTTGAGGGAGCTGGACTTGTTCAGCTTGGAGAAGATAACATTCTGGGGAGACTTCACTGTGACCTTCCAGTATTGAAGGGAGACTGAAATTTTACATGGAAATATAGCAGTAGGACAAGGGAGGAATGTTAATAAACTAAGAGAGGAGAGATCTAGATTAGCTATTTGGAGGAAATTCTTTACTCAGAGGTGGTAAGGAACTGGCACAGGCTTCCCAAAGAAGCTGTGGATCCCCCCATCACTGAAGGCATTCAAAGCCAGGTTAGATGTGGCCTTGAGCAGACTGATCCGGTGGGTGGCAGCCCTGCCCGTGGCAGGGGGAGTTGGAACTACATGATCTTTAAGGTCCTTTCCAACCTAAGCCATTATGTGATTCTTGAGTTAAATACCTACTATATATGAAAATATAAACAAAAAGTCTTCTTCATGGAAATGTAATATTTAAAACCAAACCACATACCAAATGAATTCCAGTATGAGAATCAGATGGCTTACCTGTTAAATAATGATGAAATAAGCTAAAAATATATTCATTTGTTTTAAAAAATTGCAATACAATTGCAAATAATATTATTTATGACCAAGCTATAACCATTCATTTGACTAAAAATCTTATTATTTCCAGTATAAAGTATATGTTCATATAAACAGTAATAATTTTTTAAAAGAAATGTAAATATGTTTCAACTGAGTTTCAGTTTCCAAGATGAATTAATTGCTCATTTTCTAATTAGTTTGGCTAAACTAACAGATTTTATGTGATAAAAATATGCCAGTACTTAGTAGAATTTTTTTTTGGCAGAAAATTACAGAGCTACTCTTCAAAGCTACATGCAATGCACAGAAAAACACATTACTTCCAGGAAAGGAGGAGGAAGGACTAGAAAAGCATTTGAAAATGTCATGGGGAAAGTGTAGTACTGATTGCTGCATTTATAGCAATTACTAAAGAAATGAAAATAAAAATCAGAAATATTTAAAATATCCAGTGTGAAAGGACAAATGTACTTCTGAAAAGCTATTTTCTGGCTTCAAGCAAATTTTTATCATCTTTTAAATTCTCATTATCCTATCATTCTTAAGTCCAAGTTACCTGAGATTTGTTCACAGTATTTCCTTGAGTTCCCAGCTCTGCAGTAAAAATAATTAGGCATAAAACATAAAACACCCATATACTCTGAAGGGCAGTTGTCTTCAGTCAGTTGTGCAGGCACAATATAAGCACAACAACAGTTTCCTGTTTGGTGCATGGCTCAAAGCAGATACAAACATTTTCTCCAAGGTTGTTGGCAGAGGAAGTGTAATAGACAATATCTAACATCTACTGCTGTTAGCAGTGTGCCAAAACAGAGTTCAGTACAAGGAAATACTACAGTCATCTAAGAAAAAAAAAAAAAACAAAAAAAAAACAGAATCCAAGTGAAATGAGGCTAGCAGAAAATATCACGTATAGTCGTAAAATATATGTATCATAAAAAATCTTCTGATTGTTGATCTCATTTATAAAAGGGTCATAAGCAATGTTTTATTCACAGTTCAGTTCTAAACAAATAAAATAAAACAAATTCAATTTTCCACACTGCTTTAATAGCAGTGATAGTGTGTTGATGTCCAACAGCCACTATCTAAAACACTCACTACAAAATTTCTAACACAGCATTAAAGTGTAACAGAGATGTTGAAAATGTGGAATTTTGTACATCAGTGAACTGACTGAGAATAGAAGACATCCTGAGAAATAATAGAACATAACTTCCCTGTCTTCATATGCCTTTTCCATACTACTATTATTTAGAAGAGCATTTTAATATAAAAACAAAACAAAACCCACAAACTTTAAAAAGACAATACATTTTTTTTTTTTTAGGTAAGAAACCACAGGAATCTCTAATTCTTCCCAGTATGATACACAGCTCTTAAGCACTCAGCTGCGTTACAGGAAGACAATTGAGGTTTCGTACCTTAAAATGGAAAGTGGCAAGCTAACTGAAACACTACTAAAGATAGAAGTTTACTGATCCTTGAACTGTAGAGTTCAGTATATAAGGTCTTCTCAAGACAGCTTTACAAATAGGGTGATGTGAGAACAGAAGCATACCCAGCTCTTAGGTCAGCACCAGAATATCTCTAGCATAGGTTATAACACTGCAAATACAGTTCTCTGTTAATTGAGACCTTGCTGATATGAATTTCTTGCCATTAGCTTGCTGCTGGTTTATTTGCAGGGCAGAGCAGTCAGTAGTAATGAGGCATACAATACCATTTATCATGCAAATAGCAACTGGGAAAATGACAGTAGTTTGTAAAAGCAGTTTCTGCTTTCATCATCAATTCTCCTACACCTACAGGTAAACTGGAAAGAGGAAAAAAATAAAAGAAGCTATCATGATAAATTATATGGGAGGGTTCTAAAAAGCAATGTCTACTTACTGTGTGGTTGTTAGCCTGGATACCTTTGCCAAATGTTTTGGGGAGTGGATGTTTTAACTTGTAGAAATTAACAAATGTATTCACACAACCAGCAAAATAGTGGTAACTGCTGTATCATACAAGTCAACGCTTTTGAGTCCTAAGAATTTTTAGCCTTGAAAAGGGAAAAAATGGGGGCATAAAAGAGGTTGACAAAATCATGATGACACAGAGGAGGTGGACAGAGAGTAGCTAGTTTTTGTCTCCTCTGATAGCTTCTCCTCTGGAGCTATCAGATGAAGCTAGCAGTAAATGTACTCTGGGGAAACGAAAATGAATATTTCTTAGCAGAAATAGACCTGTGGAACACCTTGTGATGTCATGGATGGATTCAAGAGGAAACAGGGCAATTAGCACAAGTGAAAATTTCACTGACAGTTGTTAATCTGAACAACCGCATCAAGCTCAGGAAAACTCCTATTCTAGGGAAAAAAAAAAAAAAGTTGTATTGGGAAGTACTCTACATGCTTGGTCTATTTCTACTCTTAAGCACTGACCTATGAGTATTGCTGGAGACAGAATACAGGAGATTTACCTTTAAGCTGAAGCTATGTGGCTATTCTTAGGTTCTCATATTCTTGATTAAAAACTTCTATTTTCTTAGTGACAAAGGAAATGAAATAAATCAAACACTTTCCTCGGAACTTTACACTTGCATGCTACCATTTCAATGGTTTCTGTCCACTAGATCCCATTTAAAGTATTCCTGTTTATTTCACATATGTATTCTTAAAATAATTTTTTTTAAAAGTCATTTTTTTATAGTGGAACTGTTGCTGCGCTGGCATTATTATCATTGATGGAAACCACAAAATTATTCAAGCCTTTGAAATGTCTCTTTTGAGTACATTAACATCGGATACGATAGCCGTGACATTTTGTCTGTGCAGTGCATTTTCACTTTTATCAGTGATGCAATCAGTGTTATAATGCTTCAGGTTGCAAGTCACTGACATACTTCACTGTTTTTTCACTATATATTTTCAATAGGATCTCTGATGTCCCTACAAGGAAAGGCTAATTGTCATCACAGTACAGCAGTATGAGAGACAATGGAGATTACTCTTGTATCTTGTGCCTTGTGTAGTAAGGATCACCCTGAAAGGAATTATTGGCATTAAAAGCTCAAGCCAAATTTTTACTGCCACTTTCACTCCCCTTTGACAAAATGAAAAAAACCAGAGACCTTACAGCAGTCCAAGATTAGATGTTGGCTTAAGGTATACATCATACCTTATTTTCTTCTGATTCTTGTCATTATGAATGCAATGAAAGCTCCAGGTGGTGCACAAAGGGTGTAAATCAGTTATCAAGTACACAGATAAATCATCTTCTCTAATTTGGGGTATGCAATTTTGAATTATTGGAAATAGCTAATGTTGCTGGTATCTAGTCTCTGATTTAATTCTTGACAGGTTTAGATTTGTATGCAGAACTCTCTTCTATTCAATATAGCTTCTAAAGCATCCAATTTTTGCATTTGGGCTGTCATATTACCTGCTTTCCAAATTTTTAGCTACAGGTTTATTTAGGTTGTAATGTTACCAAGCAAGGCGTTTATTTTTTCACCATTGTGTAAAATGTAGCTCTTACACTTACTGTTAAATACACATGCTAAATTCCAAGAAATTTTACTGCTAAATAATCCTGAGGAAAACAGAATGGATTTATGATTAATCAAAGGTCTGTTAAGCAGATTTAGATTATAGCTGTGTCCTCAAATTCAACAGATTATTTCCTTGACTGAGTTATTTACAGTCCTTCAAAGAGGATTTATGAAATGTATACTTCACCTTCAAAGCAAAAACCACACCTGTAGACAGTTCTTAAAGACAGAAAACATTTCTGATTTCAACAGAAGTGATAATTTAACACGATAGATTCAGCATTCAATATGTTACGACGTTAATATTCCTTTTCTACATAATGTAAATGCTTCAGAAAAATGCTATAAAATAATATAAACAGCAACTATGGAAAGAAATTAGAAGAAATTTATGTCACATACTTACAGTGAATATGCACTGTAAAGATAAATGCATAAAGAATTTTCTTTCACAGAAAAATAGGCCTTAGTTATTAAAAACAGAAGGTCTATTTGGTATTTTAAATGTTTCTGTGGATGGATCCTATACTTTGGATGGATTGTACACACTCAAATTGATGTTTTCTAAAAGTTAATAGGAATATAAAAATAAATAAATAAATAAATATGCTCCATATATTTCATTTTCCCGAGAGATACAGCTTCAGAGATAGCAGAAAGGTGGCAATCTGAAAATACACTGTCATATGTGTATCAGTGCTAATCATAAATATTAAGTGCTTCAAAATTTGCTGCAATTTTACATTTGTTGAAGACATTTAGGAATCCTTATTTGTTGGTAAAGTTAATTAAATTAGTAACATTAAAACTTTCAAAATACAGTAGAGGGAAATTTAATTATAAGGAAGCTCTCTGCAATGACTTTATTTAGGAGTACCATGTGCCTCTTCAAATCATTTTATTCTTTAAACAGATTGTATATATTCTACCTCTATACTTCATAATGAATAAGTAATAAACTGTTTCTATGCATTTCATTTTTTTTATGTTTTATTTAATTTGTTTTAAAAGAGCAACTCAGGAAAAGAATCCAGTCCATCTAAATTCTTCATAAAATAAGATTTAAACATCTAAAACAAAATTAAAACCATTTATTTTTCAGTAAGGTCTCCTGTAATCTAAACTAGTTAGGAACTAAATTAAAAGTTCGTGAGGTCTAACATTTACTTGCTCATACCCTTATGCCTGTGCATCTCTGAAGATTATGAAAAACTTGTCATATAACTCATATAAAATTGTCATATAACTCATATTAGCAGTTATAACACCCATACTGGAATTGTGAGATGGGCTTCCATCTGTACGCAACTGAGAAATAATGAATCCATGTCTCAAAAGAGCTCTGTAGTAATCACCTTGTGTGAAACTCTTCTATATCTTTGCCTGAAACTAGGCTACCACAAAAGTAGAACAGGCAAAGCAAATTGCATAACAGTAGAAGTTGTGAGTAGAAATGGGTTAATTTGTTTAAATAACATTTACGTTAAATGATTATGCAGTCAAGGAGCTGTATTTGGGAAAAAATCCATACCTCATGCCCATTCATTTTTTATATCATTAGACTAAAATCAGATCTTTCCTACTTTCTTGGTACCATGACTATCGCATTCTTTGTTGACATACCAGTTTAACTTCAAGAAGAAGCAGTGTAAGTGCTCTTATCTGTGACACCTGCAGCCTGGTTATTAGACCAGTTCTCAGTAATATAGAAGATAAATGTTTAATCTCCTTTCACTTACGAGAGTATTTTATTTATTAGCTATTACATAAAAGATTAGTGTTGTACGTACCATCGCTCCCAAAGAAAAGTGGGCAGATAGGATCCTGAATGTACAGGAAGACATTTTGATGTTATTCTATGGACTTGATTATGAGTGAACTAAATTGCCTTCTGGATACACTTTCATACCCTACGCCATCAGAAAGGTACTGCTTAATTGAGATAAAAACAAGTTCTACCTACAAAACTTGAAAATGTTGTAATGTATGGGTTTTATATTATGTCATCTTGCAAAACTACTGATTTCAATGGACTCAGGTTGTTCAATGAGGTCAATTCTGAGTGTATACTTGGAAAGTGGAAGGGGATTTTTTAAGTTCAATTTCATTTATTTAAAGAAGGAAAACATCGTCAAAGAAAAGAATAAATAAAGTCAGAGTTGATTTTAAATATAACCCGCGAGTCAAGATTTAAAAATACCGTGGTGTTATGTGAGGATAATAGGTTGTCTTTCTAAGTGCTAGGTTTTAAACACTTAACAAGTTAAAAACACCAAAGGAAAGAAATTAAATTGTCAAAATAAATTACTTCTCCCAGCTACCCATTAGATAAAATCAATATCTATTTTCCATATGACCAGTTCAGAGAAAAAAAAAGTATCTGCAATTATCTATGAAATTGTTTGTCAGGATCCTTAGTGCACTCATCCCTCTTGGGGTTCAACCCCTTGTGCTGAGGGTGAGTTCTGATACGGCACAGCCGTATAACCGTGGTTCAGCCTGATGTGAGAAAGAGCTACGGGAAGGAGTGGCCTCTCCACCTCTTTCTGAAGAACTATATTTGAGCTCAGGCTCTCACCCTTGGACCCTTTCTAAGCTACAGTACAACTACGTCTTGCCTGGCCATATACTCTGTTTATCAAGACTGGAACCCTGACCTGGAGACCTGATTTCCTGGCTTGCCCAGGGACCTGACTTCTTACTTTTCTGGAGATCACTGTGCTGTGCTTAGTCATCTTACTCTGGTTAATGCCATCAGACCTGCTCTGCTTGTTTTGTTTGTGTACCGTAGGACTGGACCCTTTCTGGTGAGGTCACTGCTGTCTTCCTTGCTGTCACACAGCTCCTTACTTGCTCCTCCTGGAGCTCTCCATTCTTGCTACTCCTTCATATTATTGATAATCACCTTTTATAAAACTAAATCATGGAATGATCCTTTATTCAGTCATTCCATCAATCTATTTTTCTACATATTAGAAGACACCATAAAAAATTAACACAATGATTTGACTTTCACATAATGAAATAGTAAGATTATTAGAAACAATGAACAGATTATTAACTAAAAGAATAAGTAACTAAGTTACACTAAATTATTTTAAAGGCTTTTTTTATTCTAGATTTCAGTATTATTTGGGGGAAAAAAGTACAAAGAATACATTTCCTGTTGAAAGTGCTCAGTGAAGTATCTTGATAAAAGTGGTATTAATTCAGTTACTAGTAGCATTCTAAGTATATTCAGTTAAAGTAGACTAACTGCCAAATGTCATCAAAATCCGTAGCCACATTTAAGACAGCAAATAAAAAATCACTGTAAGTAAAGTGAGGAATGTATCCTATAATGTAATCCAACACTAAATTTATTTAAAAGAAAATATATGAAAATACTAAGTCCTACAACAGCTAGGAAAATATAATTAAAAATATTGTTACCATTGAAGATGTAAAGCTCACAATTCATCTTAGCATTGCCTTCAATGTGGTATTTTTCCCCTATTATTTCTAAAATAAGAACAGAATTCATATGAATGGTTATGCAAAAAATATTTTTCTAAAAATTCCACATTTATGCATGGTTTACATATGTATGTATTCCACATTTATGTATGGCTTACATGCCTGCTTAAAGACTGTTAAAATAAGGAAGCAACTAGTTTTACATGTACAGTACGATGGCTGTTAACAGTAATGCAGGGTGTTTCAGCTATTACTAATTTGATGTGGAGTTATAAGAGGGAATCAAATGATGTAAGTAAATCCTAACTCAATTACATATGATGTAGAAGATGAAGTTATAATGACATAAAGAATAAAAAAAAATTAGAGAGTTATATGCAATTAGATGCCACCATCATGAAATGCAACTTTTACACTCAGAGCATTTCCATTAAAAAAAAAAACAACCAAGAAATAGTATATACATAAACTTAAGGACAGTTAATGTACAAAAGAGATATAATGCAAAGCATAATTTTATTACAATTCAGGGCAGGTAAAAGTAAAATAGCTCAAACAGGATCAATCTCATCAAATCTGTAAAAGCTCAGAAGCCTAACCTCAGCTGCTCAAATAGACTCCATCTGTAATCTTAGAGGAAAAGCAGGCAGGCTTCCCTGATGGTATCATTCTATTTTTCTTTGACTCCTACCTCAAGATTCCTTCCTCTCTCCTCCAAGTTTAAGTGTAGCCTATATGATTAGCTTTATTGCTGTACCTACAGCGGTCTAAGAACATAGATGAAACAAAGCAGGTAGGTAGAGATATAATTTCCTTATGTAGGAGGACTATTATTCTTATGCATTAGTCATTGAACTAGAGTTAGTATTACACAAAGTTGGTTGGTCTTACTGAGCTTCTGGATCAATTTAAACTAGATATCTCTTGGAAGCAGACAAGGATCAGGTGAGTCACACAGCGAGCGCACTGGTATGGAACTTCAAAGCATCAGTGCACATCCCTGCTGGTGTTTAGGGTATACCTAAATGAAGGTATAAGAAGCATGGGCTGCAGTACATGAAGAGTAGCGAGGGACTTCATAGAAATAAATTCCCTACCCCCTTATAGAAAACACATGTCCATGTGGTGATAGTAGGAAGAAGAGAGGATTGTCACCTACCCAAGCTACCAATCCAACCTTTACTGACTGCCAAAACAAACTCATGTAGCCATATAATTTGTACCACAAGAGGACAAGAGCTCTGATCTGCCTTCCATCTGCTCTGAAATGAGCGAACATGAAAATACTACTTGTTTGACAGATCAGTCACTAATTCTTCCCCACTAATTCAAGTTTTTGAGAAGTTTATCTTTTCATCTTTATTTACTTAACATTGATTTAAAATGACTAATACTGATAAAAATAAGAAATCCTTAATTCAATCCTCTTTGTAAATGCTTAACAGTAATTAGCATTTCATATTTTCCGAAATTTTGATTAGTTTCATAGCTTGAAGTTTCCCTTTTGCACACCTAAAGGAAGGTTTCATGCATTATGAAGTTAATACTCTAACTTCAGATTCCATACCTTAAGAAGTGAAAATGCTCGTTGGACTTGAAGCTGATACATGGTATTCATTTGATTTCACTTACTCTGTAGGATAGCAAGCAATAATTAAGAGTGATTGTCTCACGATGGAAATTTTCTCAAGAAAAAAATGTTCTGCTAATTTGGTTGTTTGCGCATCTTTTTGTGGGCTTGTCTAAACAGTTTGATGTAGAAAGTAGCTCATAAGTGCAGCCCACACTGCAAGCTGTCAGAGTGGGAATTGTTAATGATCCAACAGCTATTAAGTCATGTTTGCAAAGAACTATGCCTGTATTAATGAATCTTTCCTCTCACTTGATTATCTGCATACCCAAAAGATGTACAAACTAGGGGAACTGTGACACGATAATCTTATTTTAAGATCAGAAAGCTTTCATAAAAACTGAAGCATCTGTTTACAGCAATAACTGCCCATACTCTGACAGGGTAAATACATACGTATTTTTCTCAATTATCTAGAATCTTCTTTTCTAATTACACCATTTTGAGCTTATATTTTAGTTACATTAAAGAACTATTATTTGTTGAAAAATAAATACATTCAAACTGTCGAAATAGAAATGTGGGCAAATTAAAAAAGCAATGAAGTTTGCTTTTTGGGGTTCTTCTGTTTAGGTTTTATGAACACTTCAGATAAAAGTAAAATCATTTTTGTTTTCCCCCTCAACATTACATTCTGTTCTTGAAAACCATATAGTTGTAGAGATGTAATTTACAAGGTAAAATGAGATTCAATTTAAATTTCAATTAAGTGATTTTGCCCTAGGAAATTCAGGATTTTTATTCAATTTCGTAGGAGCATATCCATGCGACTTATCTACATTTAACTGAAACAACTACCTTACAAATTCATCATGATGAAAACTGTATTTTCAGGGGAAAAATGTGATATCTTAGACAGAAGCATAGCGTGTTTTTAGAACTCCTATTTGTACACCTAACCAAGTCATTTAAAATGTTCATTAAATAAATAAATAAATAAATAATACCTACATAGCTTACTCTTGAATCTGTAAATAAAAGAGCCAACTTAAACTGAACTGCATGTGTATGAGGACAGCTGGTCAAATTCTAGAGCAATCATAATTTTGTGGTTTAATCTGTTAAGACAACAGTTTTTATTAATACTCATTTGTTACTTGTGAGAAGTTGCTGACACAAATTGATGATTAAGCTGCTCTGACCTTCACTGAACCTTAGTAATTCTCATTTGCATTCTCATTAAAGCTTGGTTTCAGTCTCATTTTTTTTTTTCAAATCTGTAATATCATCCTGTTCAAGTCTTTATAAAGGCTTGCTCAAGAGCATTTAACTGTTGTGATAAAAAAATGTTTAATGTATATATGTATAAGAAAAAATGGATGCACGTACCAAGTAAAGTATATCCTTATACTGAAGCTTATGGATAAAATTTTTTGTTCTGAATCAAGAGAAATTAAGAGGAAAATACTGCACTAGTATTAAGAATGGCCATAGGGTAGTAATTGTTTGGGATAATATAAGCCAGATTGGTATCCTTTTGTAAATTCAATATTCTTACTTGATATATACATATATTTGTTTAATACAGTTAAACTGTGAAGTTTGCCAGAATTACTTTACTGGTCCTTTCTTTGTGAAGGAATAGGTATCTCTTCAAAGGCTACTCAAAGACACAGGTTTAGTGATCATGGCCTGGAACCAACGGTTTTTTAGATTTCAACAAAAATCATCACTGCTCAGGTTTGCGCTACTACTATGCATTTCCTTTTTGAATGTAAAGATTAGTAGAATTTTGTTTTTGAAAGAGTCTTTGTTATCAGTGTGCAATAATTCTTCACAAAAGATGTGATGTCATATATCTGTCTGAAACATTTTTTTTATTCCAAGCAAGATTATGGCTCTAATTATCTTCAATGCACTATACATCCTCAGAAAAAAAAAAAAAAAGTGTTTTCAAAAAGAAACAGATAATTTCTTCCGCAGAGTCTTCAGATTCGTAACCTTTTCCATATATTCTTAATTGTAAGTAACTTTCAAAGTAGAAAAATCTGCAGAGAGATCAACCTTTACATACTGTCAGTATTTAGAGATCTAAGAGTTGTCTGGAAATAGTTGTTCTATCTTAGTAATTATGAAGAACTACAGAAGTCAAATATAAATATCATATTTTCTCTTTATAAGGACTATAAAAGGCAGGTGACTGATTTTTTTTTTTTTTAAGACTTCTTCCTTTTTGTTAGTTGCTATCACATAACCAAACCTTGACCAAAAAAAAAAAAAAAAAAGAGAAAAAAAGAAGATCAGGTAATGTATATTAAAACACCCTGAAACTATTTTAAGTATCATGTGCTTAGCAAAAATGCTGATAGGGTATTTGAAGTGATTGACCTAATTAAGGCACATATTAAATGTACTCAACACATTCTAACTAATTCAATATCTATGACTGAGCAGAGAGAAAAGTAAAGGGCTGGATAACAAGGCAACAGAAATGTGTGTACAAATGGTTTGTAAACTGGAATATACTTAAAAAATATTTAATTCCAGCCACACACACCTGATTACAGTAACTAATATCATGCTTACATCTCAATCCCACTGATCTTATTTTGAGACCAAGTGCCTTATACTTCTGAATTGTTTATCTTTCACAAATAAACATTATGGTAATTAAAGCAGTAAGCATGGCCTTGAAAACAAACAAACCAGCCTTAGGACAGTCAAGATTTTCTCTTTATTTCCACAACTCACTCCAGTCTCACTCAGTAGCCTTTTGGTATACTTGTACAGCTATAAGCAAGATATTGAGCGATTATTTAGCTATTGCAGGTTTACATTTAAGGTGACACAGAGGTCAATTCCTCATTTTGTTCTACTTAAAAAAGAGAGAACAAGCTAATCTCACAGAGTGCTCAGAAAATCCCTTGTCAGTTAGTTCTTCATTCCATACTGTGATACATTTTCCTAAAAATATAAATACATAGTGATTCTCTTCAATAATAATAATTGTGGAAGGGGGAGTGGATAATCTAATTGGTAGCCAACTTCTAACAGAATATAGTAGTGAAAGGAAGAATGTAAAGAGTAGTAAGGAAGTTTGGTTGACTTCATTAACCTTCCTACAAATCTGGTCTATGCTTGGTTACCTTGATGACAATGCAGAACTAATGCTTCAGCTAATAAAATATCAGCTATTTACAGGATAATCTGTTCCACAAATACTGGAAGAGCTTCACAGACATTTATTTTACACTGGTTCATACAAGCCATAAAAATAATGACTTCCTGAGCACGTTTCTGCCATCTAAAAGAAGTCTCAAAAATAGTAAATATGATTTCATGAAATATTGTGGCACTTCAAGGTTACAGCTCAGGCTCCTGTCAGATGAGAATGACTTCTGAGAGAAGAAAATTATGTACCTGATTTCACCAGAACTACGATACTACTTTTCATAGAAACGTGACCAATGCTGCACCCACGATTAGGGTTTATGTTACATCTCTTCTGTTTATTAATACAACTAATGAAAAAAAAGTGTCTTTGTCTATCAGGACAAATCTCTCTCCCATTTCTCTGCAGAATATTAGGCCCAGACCCTCTTCCTATACATAATCTATACATACTCCTATATATATATATATTCCTATACACATAATATATATTGAGTAACTGACTGTGTATAATATTTGTACTTAAAATTTTATATTGCAATACATTTAAAGACTGTTCTTGAATTTCCATATGTCCTGCTCTGCATTCAGTTAACCATGAGCATCAAGTCTTCAGAATTTGCTGTGCTTGAATACACTGCTGGTAGGTGAAATTCAATTACCATCCTCCATCCTGGCAAATCACGTTGTGATTTTGTACAAGTTTGGTTATACAGTCTTGGTGTAAACCTGTATCTTGGGTATCTTAAAACACCTGATAAAAATATAACTTCTCTTAACATTTCTTGTTTTCTTCATCCAAAATCTTCTAACAACTCTTTATCATTTGGTATTCAAAAGAGAAGAATGCTGCGGGTATTGCAGTTTTCTCATTTTGCCTTTCACTTCCTTGAAATTCTTGAGAAATTGAGTTTGTATGCCTTTCAATAATAGAAAAAAAATTGTTTCTTGTAGTCATCAGGATACAGAATGTTGACAAAAGAATAAACTGCCTTTTGTTATAGTCAGGAAGACAAAATGCAATCTGTGTTTAAATTTGCTTTTAATTAGAACATAACAGTTTTCTTGAAGGCTAAATAATGCTTCAACCCCCCTCACTCTTATATTTTCAAGTGGGTGAAACTAGGTCTACGAGTGGATGTACCTTGTATTTACACAGGTATCACACTGAGCTGCATCCTTATTTAGGCCATAAAATATTGTCTTAGCCTGAGGTTATAGTATTAATTAGTATTAGTAGTAATGGGAAAAATAAATTAACATTTAAAGACTAATGTCACTATTCTGTATCTGTTGTAAATATGTTTGGCTATTGGGAAGTTAAGTTTAAATGCACTATTTCTAAATAACTTGTGTCACTTCCATTCTGAATTATTTTCCTATAAACATTAGATTTATTAAGAGATGTACCTGTATCTGCACATTATATATGTAGGTCACTCCAAAAGTACTGCCTCCTATTTATTTCCATGGAAACTATAACAAAGAGCACAGTAATATTATTCGATTGAGCAAATTCCCTCCTCCAAAACACTATTTTTCAACATAGTCACTACCGTAAGCTAACAAACAAGAGCCCGCATGCCATGCTCATAAATATCTGTATGGCCATCTGGAACATGGCTTGTCTTTCCCATCTCTGTCACCACTGCTGAAATGCACCACCCACCACTTCACTGAACTCACATCCACTCTTTGGTCTTCACAAACACTGAGCAAGCATCAATGAACGTCAGTGGGTACACTCTTCTCTGCATGGAGAAATTAAATTCCATTCCTTTGCTTCATAAGCACTTCCATTTCAGACACCATTTTGTCAGACTGGCCCTCTGCTGCCATCTGTCACACAGCAAAAAAATGTAATGGAATATTGTTGGGAAGGTTCAAACTCTACGGCCATACCATCAACATCTGCCTCTGATATTGTGAGCTTACATAATGAAATAGGAGGGATTACTTTTGGAGCAGCCCTTGTATAATTTATAATTTTTTTCATATTCTAATATTTGTTTTATAAGAAGTCTTCTTTTTGAAATGAATTATTTATGCAAATTAAAATATACTGATATTCAGTAGTAAGACATTGCCACACAGTATGCTGAATATGGCAATATAAAATTTCTTTCTCAGATATGAATATGATGCTGTAACAGTATAGAAAAGTATATATATACAGAATCACAGAAACACAGGGATTGGAAGGGACCTCAAGAGATCATCAAGTCCAACCCCCTGCTAAAGCAGGTGCCCTACAATAGGTCACACAGGTAGGCATCCAGATAAGTCTTGAATATCTCCATAGGAGACTTCACAACCTCTCTGGGCAACCTGTTCCAGTGCTCCATCACCCTTACCATAAAGAATTTCTTCTACATGTTAGTATGGAACTTCCTAGGTATAAGTTTTAGGCCATTATTGCTTGTCCTATTGCTACACACCACCACAAAGAGCCAGGCCTCATCCATTTGCCTCCCAGCTCCCTTTAGATATTTATAAACATTTATCTGATCCTTCATCAGTCTTCTTTTTCCCAGGTTGAACGGACTGAGGTTACTCAGCCTTTCCTCAAAGGGGAGATGCTCCAGGCCCTTTATCATCCTTGTGGCCCTCTGCTGGACTCCTTCTAGGAGATTCCTGTCCTTTTTGAAATGAGGAGCCCAGAAATGGACACAGTAGTCTACATGTGGCCTCACCAGGGCAGAGTAGAAGGGGAGGATCACCTCCTTTGACCTGCTGGACATCAAAAAGATACTCATAACCATTCAGCACTGAATTATATTTTATTGAGATCTTTGTATTCTGTATTTTTGCTAAGTTTTATAGCTAGAGATGATATTGGTATGACTAAAAGCTGCTGATGGCAACAATGTTACATGAAAGGTACCTTTCTGAACAGCAGTACTGAATGAGAGCTAAAGAACTACACCCTAATTACAGGTTTGCAGGCAATTATTCCTCAATAAAACCTAAAAAATAACTTCACACAAATTTTCAGCTGGAATCTAGTCACAATACTTGCAGAGGATACACACTCATTATGGAAGTCAATGGAATATATTTATTTTAGCACAACAATTTTAGTCAGGCAGTTCATCTTCAAGAACTAGTCTTTATATTTAAAGATAAAAGCATGAGATAGATTGAACATTTACTGATATCCAGTAAACCTCAGCGAATCAAATAATTTTGAAACCTTGCATTGCTAAGATCTTTGCAGTTAGATATACCCTATGGTTCAAACGTTTTCATGAAAGCGTAGTCTGTGCTCTGAAAAATCTAATTTTGCCAAATCAGTGACCGAGACACAAGTTTCAAACATTAGACTCAATTCTTTCTTTTTCTTAAAGAGAAAGACAACAAGAGCTAGTGTGTGAAGCAAACCAAGCAAATTGATCTCATGCCAGAATTCTTTTACAGGCAAAGATGATTTGGGAATAGATTAATGATAATATCTGTGCAATAAATAGGGTGCTAGATAGCTTTTATACTGAAACAACTAGAAGTGACAAGTTTAAAATAGTCCTTATGTTGGAAAACAACCTAAAACTTTATAGACTCTTAGAATCACCAAGGTTGAAAAAGACCTCCAAGATCAGCCAGTCCAACCATCCACCTATCACCATTATTTTCCATTAAACCATGTCCCTCAGTACAACATCTAAACATTTCCTGTACACCTCTAGGGTCAGTGGCTCCACCACCTCCCTAGGCTGCTCATTCCTGCACCTGACCACTCACTCAGAGAAGAAGTATTTCCCAACATCCAACCTGAATCTCCCCTGGCACAACTTGAGGCCATTCCCTGTGGTCCTATTGCTAGTTAGATGGGAGAAGAGGCCGACCCCCACCTTGGCACAACCTCTGTTCAGATAGTTGTAGGCAGCAATAAGGTCACTTCTGAGCCTCCTGTTCTCTGGACTGAACAATCCCAGTTCCCTCAGCCACTCCTCATTAGGCCTCTGCTCCACACCCCTCTGCAGCTTTGTTGACCTTTCCCAAACATGCTCCAGGGCCTCAAAGCCTTTCTTGCAGTGAGGGGCCCAAAACTGAGCACAGTACTCGAGGTGTGGCTTCACCAGAGCTGTGTACAGAGGGATGATCACTTCTGCTCCTGCTGGCAACGCTATTTCTTATAAAAGCAAAGCATTATTTCCATAAAACACATCTGTATAGCTAGTGAATCCAACTGGATTTTACAGTTACCTAACAGGATACAAAAAAGTCTTGATTTTACCTTATTTTACGTTGGTGACAAGATTTTAACCGTTCTGAAAATTAGTAATGAAAGACATAAATTCTACAGGTTTTTTACTTACTGAATGTTTGTGCATGATTCATATGTTACAGAAACTTAAAAACTAACAAAAAATAAAAACAACAACAAAAAAACACCAGCTAACAACAATTGATCCCTCATGTAATCTCAAAGCGAATATTCTAACCTAATTTTCATGCAAGACTTGATTGCAGGAGAATATCATGGAAGAACATCTTGCCTTTGTAGCATAAATGAAAGTTTTATTTTATTTAGTGTCACTGTAGTAATTTGCTATTTTTTAAATTATAAAGAGTACGATAACAAATATTAAAGTCTGTTTTAAAGGAAATGAATTCAAAAAGTTCTTAAAATACTGTTTTCAGAAGTTTGTTCCAAAAGTAAATATGTAGCAGTGAAAAAAAGAAAACAGCTGCATGCCACAGCAAAAGCAAACAATTAAATAACAACAAAAAAACAACAGTAACTCTCAAGACATGTCCTTTTACGGAAAGATAGAAAGGAATTGTGCTTTTAAATAAAATTAACAATAATTTCTCTTTCTTTCTTTAGTGTTGATTATAATTAAACTGGAATCTTTTTTTGCAGCAGTTTGTGTACTGAAACCAAGAGTCTTTCTTTGTGGGATATTAATGACCGCATAATTAACTACAATAATTTCATGTAGGCTATTAATTAGCTACAGTGTATAATACCAGTAAATGAATCACAGCTTTTTGCAGGAGAAAACCATAGCTTTTCAAATCTTGTAACTTCTTCCTAATTTTTCTAATTATTCAAGAACTATAATCTAACAGTCACCGAAATCCTACTGACCTTGTTGTCTCAAGTCCTCAATGTACTCAGTTACCATTACTCTTCTAATCAGTTCAAAACGTAAGTAAAATCATTTTTTAGATTATCACTAACTGCTATATAATTTTTTAAGTTTTTATTTGCTATCATCTGTCTCATTTCTGCCTTTCAAACTCAGATCAACTCACCCTATACTGGAAAGCTCTCACAAAATTAACCAAACCTTTCCTCCCATACTATCTTGCTGAAAGGCCAGCCTCTATGTTTTAGCTGACAGCCACACTATAGTGAAAAATAACATTGTTTCACATGTAAAGAACTCCCAGTCGAATCTATGAAGACAGCATCTCCTCCGCTGTTAAGTTTCTCCTGCTGTCATGCATACTGGCAGAAAACAAGTAATAAAAGCTTAATGGTCAAGTATTTCCCACTACTTATTTGTGCTAAAAACCTCTAATTATCATTGTTATCCTCTCTTCTTTCAATCCTCTTATCTGTTTTTGTCATCTTCTAATTCTTTAAGATATTAGCTGTTTGAGGAACAGTATTTGAATAGTGCCATAACAAATGGAGTCTAAACTAATTGAGTTATCCATTACCAGCCATTACTGCAATAAATACAAAATATATTATTACTACTACAACTGTGAAAAGTTATGAGCATTCCTTTATTGCCATGCCTCTATTTTAGAACCCTCAAGCAACAATTAAGAGATAGTTGAGGTAAATGAGGCACAACATAACTACTGCGCCTTTCTGGCCTTAGTGCAGAAGTGTTGCAATGCTGCTTAAAATGATCTCACTGAAAGAGGACAAATTCACAACAGCAATACCATTCTCCATTCTACCTTAGAAAACAGCCCCTCTTTGACAGTTGTTCAAGCAGCAGTGAATCACCCTTTCTTAATCTTGAGAGAAAATGCTCTCTGAAAGCAGCACAAATGGGAAGGTGACCACCGCCTTCCTGCTCAACAGCCTGAGAAGGCAGCTGAGGAGGAGGCAGCCATTCCTTTTAAAGAGCTCCCTGCTGTATGAACCAGTTCTAAAAACCACAAACATGAATCAAAACATTAATATCTTGCCAAGGAATTAAGATAATGAAGGGGGTCAGTAAACCATTTATTACTCAATTTCTCAGTATTTAATAAATACCGTATTTTGTAAACTTAAACCCACACCACCTCTTGCTTCCTTCTGATCTTAACTAAATTATTTCCCCTCTGTTTCTTGCCATTTCACTGATAGTTTAGGAATACCTGCAAGGGACTTATCAGCTTAGCAGGTGATTATATTATTGTTGGAATTGTTGCTTTTTGTATTTTGTTTTCAGTGATTAACATTTTTTCTGTTCATGCACACTAATAAAGAAAATTAACTCCTGCAAACATAATAGCTATTTGTTATGTTTTACATTTTATAGATAAAGCAGCATTACAAAATGATGAGCTATTTAAGAACTGTCTTCCAACATGCAGTATAACAATGGTCAGTTTAACTCAACACCAAATGATTATTAACTCAGGATCACTCCAAAGTTTAAAAGTAAACTGGAAAAAGGAAGATGGTTGATGAAGAGGGAAATACTGTTTAGCAGTACCAAAGTGGCACAGGATAAATCTCATTGTCAGAATTGACCAAGGATACTTTCTCCACTTAATTACTGATCTCACACAGCTCACATACACATAACCAGATAACTTCAAACATGGCACACAGCAGTCTCAGAAGCCAAACTTCAGCACAGACTATAAAACAGATAAATATTAATTCAGTTTTTCTTATTATAGCCTCTTCCAAGACACATAAAACCATAGAAAAATTGGGAAAAGCTCGGCTCTCAGCCAGCCAGGTTGGAGCTAGTTTGTATCTAGATGGAGCCATGAGAAACTACACAGGGCTTCATCTGCTAGAAGATTCATGGACATGACATATTCCCTGCATAGACATTACTTGGAGCAAGGACAGAGACTGGATCCCACTGCTTCTTCTCTGCCCCAGTGTCTTTAACTCTTTTCAGCACATGAACACAGTTACCCCAGAAGAGATGGAATGGTTCACCCCCCTGCTCTACCATGAAGCCTTCTTTAGAGGGCTGATGTTTGGAAAAGTTTTAGGTACATTTTTTTTTTTTTTTTTTTATCAGGAGCCATTTTGAAGCATAAAGATCTATTTTTTTTTTTTCTGCTAGGTTTTTAGCTTTTCTTTATTCCTGCTGAGTTATTTTGTTTACCTGGCTAACCTGAGAAGCCTGCTTGCCCAAGGGCTACTGCTCCAAGGAATCTGGCTATTTCTAAGAGTTGACTGAATTTTGTGCAAAGGTCTACATCTTTTCAGCAACTAGGTTAGAAAGAGCATTTCACGTGACTGATTTTTTACATTTCTAGAAAGGTGAGAAACTATTGTGGATTTCATATAAAGGAAGCAGAGATAGAAATTACTGGAATAGGAAGAGAGATAAACATCGATTCCACATTAAACAACTCAGAGTGTTTTTGTTGTTGTTGTTGTTGTTTAATAATCAAACCAGAACAATACTCTTCATTTTAAATGAACATCTCAAACACTGGAAAATGTTTCTGCTACGGTGGAAATTTATTTGTTCATATCTGTCACTTAAGATATACCCTGGCACTCCCGAAGGCTGCTTTCACTCAGCCTGTAAGCAAAAAATCACTGTGAGCAGCATTAACATGGTCACTAATGCGAACTACACATTGGAATTCCTCTGTTTTCAAGTTGTGATTTTTCTACAGACGAAATTTTATGAAAGAGGAAATTCCATGCATTCACAATGCAAAATGCTGTAATTCAGATATTAAGTCAAGTATTCAGGTATCTTCATCTAGTATCAATCCTTTTTAATATAATATTTCAAGGTTGGAGAGGTTTAGAAAAGAAGTAGAAAACCAAGAACTGAGAAAATGATGAAAAATCATGTGTTAGTCCTAAACCAATAGTTTAAACTAAAAATCTAGCCTTAATCCAGTACTGTAAATATATGAATTTTGTTGCAATTTACAAGCACTTTAACATCTCAACAGGTCCATACTTTCAAATCATTTTCCACAAGCACATACGTGCGTTGTTTATCATGGTTTCAGAAGTGGTACATGCACAGCAGAAAGGAAAATCTGATAGGACATCCCGTAAATGTACTTCAGAAATAAGCAGAATTTTGGAGTGTATGATTCAACAGATAAGGCATTCATTAATGTGTTCAGTGTTTGTCTCTCTGATTTTCAAGAGAACATGTGCTAGCATTTTCAAATTTGATTATTCCCTTAGTCCACAAGTAAATACTGTCTATGCCATCAATTTATGCTTTATTTCTATTACTTTTATTTTTTCTTTTTATGAAATCACACTAATACACTCTGTGTGCCCCCGTGATCAAGTAAGTAAGGCAAATGTGACCATACCATATCCTGCTGGCTACAAACTTGTGTCAAGGTTCCTGCTCATAGCTCCAGTATGAAATTATGAGCTATAAAGACAGGATTTATTTAGTGCATTCTTGGCATTCCCTATCATTATATACAGCTGAATCACTGGCATCCTGAGGCAGTGAAAAACCTCAGTCACCAACTCTTCATACTGTTGTTGCACCACGTACTGAAATACACAATGAACTTATGATTCTCCTTAGCTCCAGGCTAGGCTCGTTACAAAGGTTGTTCTTTCTATGCCCTACTTTCAGCTCATTTTATCACACAGAGCTTAAAGCCCTTCTTCTAATTTATTTATTGGTCTGAACACCAAAGAAGCTTTCTATTATGATCTGCAGCCATTGCAGCTTTTGAAATAGATTTTCAACTTAATATCCTGCTGAAACTAGCAGGCGTAGTACTTGAGTGTGTAAAAAATACTGACCAAGCCTAGGAGGGATTTAAAAATATGTATACTCAACAACAAAAGGTAAAATTAATAAAAAATATAGTGGCATAGTTTATTTGCTTACTGGATTCAGAATTCCATTTGCTTACTAGCAAATTTACAGATAGTAAGTAAACTAATGCAGATATTAATTTTCTGTTTTCTTACACCACTTGCCCTGCAAGGTAGCTGACGACTGCAATTAGCAGACTTTCTCCCTGTAATCCTATTGATTGTTCCCAACAAAACTAAAAATGGAGAGAACTAGGTCAGTTGCATCACTGAATCCTCACAAGCTTCTGAGAATAATCATCATTCACCAGCGATGATATCAAAGAATTTGGCTGTTTTGCAAATGCCAGTAAATGCCTACAATCACATGAGTTCAACAAAAGGATCCTTCTTTGCCTCTTAAGTGATTCACTTATATACAGTACATAGTGTTGTCTAATGGTTAAACAAAACAAGCCACTTCAGGTGAATTAGAAAGGTCATATTTTCAACAATATTACAAAGAACAACCATGAGGATGAAAGTATATTAAAACATGCCACAATGTGCAGCACCTGTTGTCACTGATAGTGGAAGTGTAATCTGAGACACAAAACTCATTACAATTTTAAATAACTAAGCAAAATCATGAGAAGAACTCATGTGTAATGTATTAATAGCACACATGTATATATTAATATATATGTCTAAAAAGCATTAAGAGCTTTACACCAATTCTAGTCTTTATGATACAGTTTTTTAAAAATGGGAAAGAAGCTCCTCTAAGTAGTTCTCTTAATAACATTTTCCAAGGAAGAACTCCATACATTTGTCTCTCTTTTATTTCTTAATGACAACAAAGATAGAGTAGTTCTACTTTTTTAAAAATAATCCAAATGAAAGACTTTCTCATGCCAATCTCTTAGTTATTTCTAAGACTCTGTATTTCATTTTAAGTCATGCCAGCACCTTGCTAAAATATTAAGGTAAAATTAAGGTTAAATCTTCAAAACTATTAGTCAAAAAATATCCAAATCAAAACATTTAAAAATAAACAAGTAGCAAATTCTCATGTTTCTAGACGTACTATATTAGAAAAGATATGAAAAACCAAAAAAATTTTGATAGTCTAAGCTAATGAAGTCAACATCATGAATTTCATATCCCAGTAAGACAGATTCTGTTCTTACCAAGTTGTCTTAGGTGTAAAGATGACCACTTTTAGGCTTATGATACCTTTGCTTGAAGTTTAAGATGACTGATTTTTGATTGCTTAAAGTGTTTGATTTCTCACTGACTGAAGAATCAGATTCCACTTTCAGCTGAAATTGCACAAATGCAGTTATTATTGTGAGTTTTTCGCAGCTTTGTGTGCAACTATGCTTATAGATAGTATGATTGTTTACAAGTCACATATTAAATATAATCATAATATTATTAATAATATGTTATAATATTTGTCTGTATTCTTTGCAGCCTTCCTTGAGCAATAGAAGACAGCTGACAAAAACTCATATCTTACAGTGTTCTATTTGCCTTGAGGAGATGGGTCCTAGAACAGATGGAAATGTCTAGGTAGTGTTTACAGCATGACTGGCAAATACGGATGGGATAGCTGTGCAACACAGTACTGTTCTCAGTCCACCCCACCATCCACTATACAGCTTGTACTTCCTGAGCTTGCACATGAGGATGTAATAGAAGACAGTATCAAAAGCCTTGCAGAAGTGCAGACAGTAGTCAACATCCACTGCTCTCCCTTCATCTATCCAGCCAGTTGTCCGATAATAAAAAGTATTTATGTTCATTTATTTATACTTGGAGATGTACACTTAAAAAAAAAAATAAAAATCTGAAGATTTCTAAAGGAGCATGTGTCTGTAAAAAAAAAGCAACAGGACACTTACCCCATATACTGCTTGTCATTAAATTAGCAAAAATGTGAGTTTAATTTCCTTTATCTATTCACAGTGAGGTACTGCATAAAAAAAGGGTAATAGCAGCTGTGCAGCGCATGTGGGACGGTGTTCTCAATAGCAGTTAATACTGGTATAATTCTATCAATATTAATTTTTATTGAAGAAATCAGAGGTGCTTTTGAAACTATGGTTTTGCCTCTTTTTCCTGCTCCGGACTTCCTATGATTTCATAATAGGTAACATGCACATGGTATAACTTAATACAACTTTTTCTTTTCACCTTTGAAATCTCACCTCTTAAGACTCACTTAAGGTTCATTTAACTGAATACCACAGCAAACACTGAACATTCTCGTGTTAGACTCTATGGTAGAAACAAAAGTAAAAACCAACAGGCATATGAAAGACCTATCATTGCTATTTTCCTGTACTAGTTTGCAATGTTTACATTGTATGAATCCCATGTTTCATTGGCACTGCTACTTGCAAGGGTAAAAAAAGGATCATTTTTATTGATTCATCATCTGATTGCTAGAGACTGCTTTCTCTTGAATTACCTTGAGAGAGAATGTAAGCTAGGTTATGCTGGTACTTCTTCAGGTTTCAAATTCTCTGAAGTACTTGCTTTTTGTGTCTTACAAGTTCAGAGCTTAATCAGAAACAGGATTCTCAATCAGCTAAAGGCTTTCCTCATCAGATAGGTAGAAAGCATTGGCTTCTCTGTTGTTCATGACGCAGTCCACATTGTTTTCTCACCTGGGCTGTTCACTTCATAAAGCATCATTTTAAATGCCAGGATGAAACTTTATTTTTTAAAATAAAGACCAACCTTTTGCATGAACTGCTCTTGTATTCTTGAAGCACATTGTGGCTGCACTTCTTCATCGTTTTACGTGTTTAAAGTTTGTTACAAAGCATAGGGAAATGATATGAAATCTACAAGATGTTTCATTGACCCTCTAAAGCTAAAATTTTATGGCATGACTGCCTACAATTACAGGAGAATGAGCCTGAAAACTGGCTTGGTTTTGTTGCTGTGATTTCCGTATTATTACAACATAACAATCTAAATATTTAGAGTAAATCCAGTATTTCATTTCACTCCTCTTTCCAAAATATCATCCTCTAGTACCTAAATAGATATGAATGAACCTACATGAACTGAAGATTCAGAAGAGAAGATGCCAAGCCTACAGATGTCTTAAAAACAGACTGAAAAAGAATATTTAATGTTGGCCCCTTGGAACAAACTGCACTGCTATTATTGTTCCAGAGTGAAAATAAAGATAATGCAATTTAATATGCGCCAAAGAAGGCAAAAAAAAAAAAAAAAAGGCAAAAAGCAAAGTCATCCTGAGGAACTGAATTATTTTCCTGGAAATGGTTTAAAACTAATGACTAAAATGAGTAAGGCATAGCTCATGACAGGATTGCATTATTTTAATAATATTCTCTTAAAATGCAGCTGTTTGTAAATGTTAGAGAATATTTTTAAGACCGTGAGCTATTAAGACAATATAATCCTAGTCTGGCTCCAGATATCTTATTTTTGATAAAATACTAATTGCAGATTACCACTACTATAGCAGAAATTGAAATTGAAAAGGTTTAAAGGAAAAAAAATCTTACATTAAAAATGCAGAGTTGTAATAGGATATACTCAGCAATTGTTCAGTACAGCTTCTCAGTTTCTCAACATGGACAGATTAGTTTACATTTTGGTAATGATAAACAATGGAGAGGTTAGTAAAACAAGAATTCAAGCAGCTTGTTGAAATGATTTTTAAATATAAGTGTTATGTATGTCACAGCTATATTCTGTACCTACTATTCTGATCCATCAGTAGATGAACTGTAGATGAACTTTTATTTATTATTTTACACAATTAAAAAGACCTATTCATTCATCATTCAAAAGTTCTAAGGATGTGGACTTTCCGTTATGTCCACAAGTACTAAGGATTATTGCATTATATTATTTTAATTATTGTTTGTGATGCTGTACATGTCCTTTTTCTCTTAAGGAGTAATTCCACATATGTCTATTCCTGATGTATTATTTCATTTATTATTACTATAATTTAAGTCAATAAATAATTAACAAGTAGTAGGCCAATGTGAAAGTTTGCAAAAGTAAGAATTTGCTAGTATAATGAATGTCACGTATTTACTGTTGTGGGTACTGTTGGAGTTAAGAATAGTGACAGGGCATGAAATACCGAAAGAATAAATATGGTAATACTGTCTCTGATATCAACTAATTTCATGAATTCACAGACTTCTTAGCTTTTGTAGCTACATGCAACCAGTTAACTGAAGGAAGAGTTTGAAATTAATCCAAAAAACACTTACAAGGTCTTTCATATCTCTGATTTTTTTTTTCAGTCTGTATGTTTTAAATAATAATGAATAAATAAATAATAGTACAGTCTATATGATGATCTATGGGATTGTTGTGGTTTTATGATTTCTGTTATCGGTATTCCACATCATAACATCATGTAGTGCACTGGGAGTTAAAGAGATCATGCTCCAGTTCCATGGATTGTCAGTATTTCCGGGTACCTTTCTTAGAAGAGAACTCCAACTCTTTCAGCTCTCATGAGAGCTGGTGTAATCCAAAAGTGCCAGAGCATTGCTAAGCAGAGCGATGGTACTAAATAACAGCAACAACTCTCTTAACAAAGATTCATGGTCTTTCTTACAATGTATAGATTTCACTCACTGTAAGGATAATGAACTATAATTTAAAGGCATTAAAACTTAAAACCTATATTTAAATAGTAATTATACTGATTAAACTCTTGCAAATTGTTTTTAATGTCTTCTTTTCAGAGCAGCTGAGTGTCTTGCATGATTAAATGCCAAACTCTGCAAAGAAGTCCACTGTCTCCAACCACAAATAACATCTTATAATTGTAGTTACTTTAATTTTGAAATACCATGTAATCTGTTAAACACAAAAGTTGAATAAAGCCTTTTGACTTTCAATATGCTGCAGCAAGTCATCTGCACGTTAACGTTTTGCGAAAACTCTGTAAAGCCACCATAAAAAATGAAAATTGCCTTTTTAAAATCACATTTGTATGGAGATGTGTCTCTGTAGCTTCCTCATATCAGCTGCCAATGACAGAATACACACCAGAGGTAAATGGAACTGCGCTGCCCATCTGCGTGCTTCAAACACTATTGTGTGCCAGCAGCTGAGAAGTATATGTGGAAATACACATATAGATGTACATAACATCAAGCTGCTTCATCCTGGAAAGTTCAGCTTGAAAAGTAAAACCACAGTAGTAGTCCATGACTGTCATTTAAGTTAACAGTGCATCAACTGCAGCACTGTTTACCGCTCTGGGACAGAAAGCAATACAGTTGGCATCGCCTCTGAAGTCCTGCCAAGATGAACATGTGTTGTCAGGGCAGACTTCAGTGGAGAACAGAACTTGACAAGCAGGCACTATTTCCACCCTCTTGGTGAGAATCACTTGCCAATAATGTGGTTATCAGTCAAAGGAATTTCTGAATTACATACATTAATTCCTAAATACAATAAAAAGAAATTTGTGCTCTTACCTTTTATTATTTAGTTCTAGCATTAAGTGGTAGCCCTTCTTGTTCACAGACTACATTAAAACACGTTGAAATATGGCCCAGATTAAAATAGATTTGGATTGAGTTTAGATAATGGAGGGAAGTTTTGATTGTATTCAGTAGTATTCTATCTGTAGTATGAACAGGTCTGGAATATTTGCAATTATAAAGCTGAAAAGACTAATAAAAATTATCAACTGAAATTTTATTTGGTTATAAGCATAGTACTTAACCACATTTCTTTACATCGTTTTTTCTTCCATGCCAAGCCTAACTGGCTTTTATCTCCACCAGCACATTTCTGAAATAGCAACATAGGCGAGCTCTAAACAAATTCATTACCCATTGGGCTACTTTCAGCAGTTTTCTATGAGATCTTTCCCTATGCATTGTTTAGAAAAAATGTTTTGAAGTGAAATGCACTTCCACATGAGGTCTGCTCCAAAAGTAATACCTCCTATTTTATTGTTGGCCCATGATGTTGGAGGCAAATGTTAGTGGTATGGCAGTAGAGGTTGAAACTTCCCAACAACATTCCATTCCTTTTTGGTGCCATGCAACAGATGGCAGCAGAGGGACAGTCTGACAAAATAGCGTCTGATGTGGAAGTGTATGAAGCAAAGGACTGTCACTGAATTTCTCCATGTTGAAAAAATATCACTTACTGACATTCACTGACACTTGCTGAATGTTTATGGAGACCAAACAGTGTATGCTAGCACAATGAGGCGATGGGTGGTGTGTTTTCCACAACATCTAACAATATACTGGTTATGAATCATAGAAAGTGTGAGATAAATGAGTGGACAGTGAGGTGGATTGAGAACTGGCTGACTTGCAGAGCTCAGAGGGTTGTCATCAGCAGTGCAGAGTCTGGTCAGAGGCCTGTAACTAGCAGTGAGGCCCAGGGGTCAATGCTGTGTCCAGTCATGTTCAGCATCTTCATCAACAACCTGGATAAAGGGAGAGAGTCCACCTTCAGCAAATTCGCTGATGATACAAAGCTGGGAGGAGTGGCTGACACACCAGAAGGCTGTGATACTGTTCAGCAAGTCCTGGAAAGTCTGGAGAGATGGGCAGGGAGGAATCAGATGAGGTAAAACAAGAGCAAGTGTGTAGTCCTGCACCTGAGAAAGAATAACCATATGCATCAAAGCAGGTTAGGGGATGACCTGGTGGAAATGAGCTCTGTGAAGAAGTACCTGGGGGTCCTGGCAGACAACAGGTTGGCCATGAGCCAGCAGCATGCCCTTCTGGCCAAGAAGGCCAATGGTATCCTGGGGTGCATTAAAAAGTGTGGCTAGCAGGTCAAGGGAGGTGATCCTCCCCTTCTACTCTGCCCTGGCGAGGCCACAGACTACTGTGTCCAGTTCTAAGACAGGGATCTCCTTGAAGGAGTCCAGCAGAGGGCCACAAAGATGATAAAGAGCCTGCAGCATTTCCCATATGAGGAAAGACTGAGTAACCTGGGTCTGTTCAACCTAGGGAAAAGAAGACTGATGGGGGACCTGATAAATGTGCATAAACATTTAGAGGGAGGTGAGAGGTAAATGGATGAGGCCAGGCTTTTCTCAGTGGTGTGTAGAAATAGGACAAGGAGTAATGGCCTAAAACTTGTACATAAGAAGTTCCATCCTAACATGCGGAAGAACTTCTTTACGGTAAGGGTGACGGAGCACTGGAACAGGCTGCCCAGAGAGGCTGTGGAGTCTCCTTCTATGGAGATATTGAATACTCGTCCGGATGCCTACCTGTGCTACCTATTGTAGGGAACCTGCTTTAGAAGAGAGGTTGGACTCGATCTCTTGAGGACCCTTCCAACCACTGTGATTCTGTGATTCATCAGTGGTGACTGTGACATGAAAGACAAACGATGTTCCAGACAGCCATACACAGCTGTAACATCATGAAATGAAGAGCGTCTTGATTACTTCATCCACGCAAAGCAGAGCAGTACAACAAGGAGACTGTGAATAGAGCTGAATATCAGCTTCAATGCATTGGAAATTACAGTGGCAACATTGGAATATTGCAAAGTTTGTGTCAGGTGTGCCCCATAAATGTTCACACCAGAACAGAAGAACATTCTATGCAATTTTTTCAGGACCTGTTGAACCAGGATGAAGGTGACAGTTTCCTAGTTCACAAAACTACCAGTGATGAGATGTGGTGTCACCACTACGAGCTGGAGCAAAAACTACAGTCCACAGAGTTGACATGTGAATTCCCCATCAAAGCAGAAGTTCAAGACACAGCCCTCAGAGGGTAAGGTGGTTTGTACTGTCTTTTGCAGTAGGAAAGAGGTGATTCTTCTGGATTTCCTGGAACCCAGTCAAACCATCAACTCTGATTTCTACATCATGACACTGACTAAGCTGAAGGCTCACACTTCCAGACCAGAGAAGAAAACAACTTTTCTCTTGAAATACTGTAATATCAGGCCCCATACCAGTTTGAAGACTGTGGAGCATATTGCCAATCTTAGATGGACTGTCCTACCACACACATCATATAGTCCAGATTTGGCACCTTCTGACTTCCATCTGTTCAGGCTGATGCAAGATGGAATGCATGGACAATATTCTCCTGGCAACAACACCATCATAGCAGCTGTGGAACAGTGGGTCACCTCTGCTGGTGCAGATTTTTATGAGCATGGCATGAAGGCTCTTATTCATCGCTGGTGAAAATGCATAGTTAATGGTGGTGACTATATTGAAAAACAGAGTTTTGTAGCTCTTTGTATCTGTTGAAGTTTCCATGGAAATACATAGGAGGCATTGCTTTCAGAGTGACCTACATATTACATACATAGAATTACTCTTATCTCTAAATGCAAAGCTATCTTTCCCAAAACACAAAACATCCTTAGCAAGTTATACTCAATTCCTTAAAATGAAAAGATCGCTGACAGATCTCTGCACATCAGCAAGGGAGGGTCTGATGTCTAATGCTCCCCACTTCACAACTTTAGATTCACTGTTTTTCCTATAAGCTGTTTCACCCTATTTCAATATAATTTGTTAATGTCCAGAGAAATCTTAAAACTCAACAGAAAAATGATTTCTCAAGAACTATACTACTGTTTTTATTGCCTTTACATCTTCCTTTTGGTCCATTCAAAATTGCTTTCCCTCAGAAAAGTTGTCTGATGGTCTGCACTAAAGGTGTTGTTTCAGCTCTACTCAGATCGATCCTTTTTCCATGAAGACATACACTTTAAGATCAGGATACTAGACAGAATACAGTGTTCACGATTTGCATTAAAGGAAGTATCTGTGTCATGTCAAACTTCTAAAATGCAGTTGAGAGCATGCTTCAACACTGAAATACTCTTGTATGCAGGTTGTAGGGCAGCTTTGTGCAAGTATTGTTTAATTATAGTAAGTCTGCAGATTCTGGTACTCAATGCACAAAGACAGTGCATGACAGGACAATCATCCTGCCTGCCTGCACCCAACCTGCAGGTCTTACTGTGGCAATTGTGCATGAGCAGAGTCCAGCATGGCTGCAAGCAGGCCATGTGTGTCTGACTGCTCTGGATTGCACCTTTGTTTCTGGTTCTCTCCAAAGTGAGTAGTTTACTTAGAAAGCAAGTGAAGATGACCTTAAGTGTGAAATTGTGACACTCAGAATAAGACTTCTCAGCTAAATTGTGACAGCCATGACACAGATATTTAACTGTCACATTGAAGATTGTTTTGCCCATAAAGGTATTACAAAAGACAGTTTCAACAGTGTCTGCTGAGGATTAAAATTAAGGTTTGCCACGCAGAGTACCATTTAGAGACATGCTAATAAGACTCTCAAAACCAGGCTACTAAAGCTGTATAAGGAGTCTCCCACAATTTGACAAACAGTAATGACAGCCTAAAGTTTTGCAGGACAGCAAAAAAGGGATGAAAACAGCTTTTCTTTAAATTGTGTTTATAGCTTTCTTATAGCATTTGGACAGTGCTCTCAGAAATATGGTTAATTTTGGCACAATCCTGTGCTGAGCAAGGATTTGGATTCAATAATCCTTGTGGGCCCCTTCCAGCTTGAGATATTCTATGATTCTATATTTTTTTTTTCCTCTCTCTGGGCAGTAAATTTTGTGTCTTATATGCTATGTTTACACTGAAAAAAAAGGTTTGTAACTGTGTGTTTGACTCCATGTTTGTAAAATATTGACAAAAAATTACTCAGCTAGGCCTCTACCAAAAATTTAATGATATATATCTGTTATTAATTATTCTTCAGAAAAAAATCTAACTTTTTAGTGATTAAAAACAAGACAGCCTTTTACTAGTCTATCTAAACAGTCAAGTAGAATACTAAATATGAAGGGTGTCTATGATAAAGGATACTGCACCAGTGCAATATTGAGAATACCAACTAAATCAACATTAGCACTAAGCTCCCAATTACCAGAACACCATTTTAATACCAAATTAGTAACTTGATATCCAAACCTCTATGTCGTACTGCTAACATTTTAAACCACGTAACAAATTCTGATACTAGGGCATTAGGCCTTACTTGTATGAAAAAAAAATATATATTATTCTTAACACAGTAACTTTTTTTCCAGAACAGAAGGACCATAAGGGAATTATTTGAAAACAATTATAGCCGAATAATTTATTCTGAACCATTTCTCTTCTATGTACAAACCTTGCTCTAATGTAATTCTACTGATTTCAGAAGAATTAGTCTCAATTTTCCCCAAGTGAAAGATAAAATTCAAGTTCACTGCGTTCTGGCCACCTTTATACATTACACCTACAAATTCGTATTCAGTTACTAATTGTTGTTGTCTCTAGGCTTAGAGGTTCCATTCACCAAATTACAGTCATCCAGTAGGGAAATTTTCAAAGCATCTCCAGGTCTAAGGTCAAAACATGACTTTTTTTCTTTATATTCCTTCAGTATTTTTTCCTAAATATGAAATAATCTCTGCACAGAATATATATGGTCTACATTCTTCAATGTCAATTTAGAACGTAAAAGTGATCATCCCTCTTATCTTGGAAAAATAAGACATGCAATGGATGAATGTCATTTCAGAAAGATGCATGCTTTAATAGAAGCAAAAGAAACAGTATTTGCTTCAAGGAGCTATCTGTTTACATAAGTTAGTAGGACACAGATCATCAATCATTCCCTGCATCCATCTTGAAGACTTCCTTGAAATGCCTGACGTTACACCTATCAGATTCCAAAATCAACCAGATTACATGATGAAGGGCTCAGAATGTGGGGCATGTAAGAAATGTATTTCCCTCTCAGGAAAGTAGATCAGCTAAATTAGAAGCAATGACTTAGATGCCACAGTACAAATTGTATCAAATTTGAAATGCTACAGTTGATTTAAACAGACTAATCTGTGCCCATGAAAATCTGTACTCCAAAACTCTATTTGAGATATAGAAGGCATCTCAAATATTTATAATTAATAGTTATTTACATAAAATATAAATGACAAGCATTACACTTTCTTCTAATATAATAATGTTGTTGGGTTTTTTTTAATTAAAAAGATATATATACATAACTGAAGTGGCATTTAAAATGGCTTATACACAATCACAGTTAAATGCCACATACACAATTCTTGTCTCACAATGACCTCAACTACATCAGAACTCATCTTAGGATGCACAAACCTTTTATTCTAGCTCTCTAAACATATTTAGTAATGCGAAATACAGAAACAGTCATAAGAAAAATTTGGAAAAAATTAGCACTTGCTGTTTAGGTTTTGTGTAAATCAAACTTAACACAGGTCAGTTCTCCCTATTGATTTCAGTTAGAGTATCTCCTGTTTACATCAATTAAATGAGGGAAGAAACAAGCCCAATCAATAGCTACTAATCTTAAATATCTCTACTAGAAGTAGTGATACTCTAAAGTAAAATACCACCAAGATTTTGTTTGTATGTATCTTTAATGCAACATGAATTTGCAACTTTGACCCTGGTGTGTGAAATCTCGGAGAAATCTAAAACATATTTCAAGTTCCATTCTTCATAATTACATAAATTACAGATGAAGATGGAAAATACAGTATGTGATCCAACAGCTAATGCTTTAAAATATAGCATATTAACAAAGCAGTTGAAGCCACATTGCAGAGGTAATCTTACTTCTGCTAATTTTAGAGTACTTGACATTGAGACATTAATAATATTCATATAGTATATTTTTAGCTTATTTCTTACAGGTATGAAATGTAGATCATTGCTATGAATCCCTGTCATTCTATGTGGCACTCACTACTTTCTGAATCTTCTGGACAATTTCTGCTTTTCTGAAAAACACAGTCCATTATTTTCCTAGTTTTATAAAAATGGTTGGTTAGGTAATAAACCTTCCTAAACGTAAGATCCAGTGAGATCAGAGCCTGTAACAAATTGTTTGACAGCAACCAGCTGGCCAGATATGTATATTGGCCGGCTGATCAATATATGAATAGCTCTGTGTGAGCCACAGTATGTGCTGGCTCTTGCCTAGAGGTTTTTCCATACAGGGAGAGCTGTGGCTGTTGCAGAAGGAAGGAGGGAAAGATAATAAATACAAATCGCTGGGAAACCAATCATCATTAGCTCTGCTTCTCATGGAACAAAATGTTCTCCATGTACTTATTATATGTCATGAGAAACAAAATCCTAAAGCACTGGCAAAAGAGTAAACAGATATTTTCAATCTTACATATTTACATATGAAGCACACATGACCCACAGAGGAAAAATATTCTCACTATAATACCATTGAAGTAGGTTTTGAACACAAGGGAAATAAATGGTGCTTTGTCTTCATGCAGGGGCAATACAGAGTGCCTGCACACGTCTGTCTCACCTGCTCAAGGCATTCAGAGTCTGGTGATAATGTATTCAGTTCTATACACACATCTGATTTCTTCTCTTGTCTTTCACAGGGGAGTGTAGCAAGTTTGGTACAGCCCTAAGGCAACAACAGTGAATACGAAGTGAGAACAAATGACACTTTATCTCTCCCCATCTTCTTTTCTTTTTTTTGTGAGTAGGAAGGAGATTGATTAGTTCACTGTGATTTCCTCTGGTTATGATAGCAGCAAGAAGTCTGTTTATTAATTTATTAGGTACGAGAGAGAGTGTGTGTTTGTATTTTCAAATTATTTTAAATGAGACTTGAAGCTACTCAGCTTCATGAAAATTATTCAGTACCTGAAACTAAACGTCTAAAACTGGAGGCACTCAAAAGAATCCAACACTTTTGCTTAAGGTTACTCAAGCAGGTTTGCACAATGAAGAACAGAAAATTGACCTCTGTTCTCCTAATCTTGTTCTCATATCACCTACTTTAAAACTTCACTTATCTAATTGTTGACATAAAGTATCATCAAAGCCTGATTATCATTTAATCAGGCTGATTACATAAAAAATTATGCTGGCCTCAAGAATTCAAGGTGATCTGGGTATTATACAATTTACGCAGAGCAGTAATTGCAGTTGTGTGAATTTTCTACAGGGAAAATGAGACAAATAGGTTCCTGAATTGTTAAACAAAACAATCTGCTTCATATTTTCATGAATGGCAGAGATAAATCAAAAAGATAATGAGAAATAAGAAAAGCTGTTGTCATCGAAAGTTTAAAATTTCTAATGCTCTCTCAAAACATCAAATTTTGATAACTAGGTTGGATTCCCTGCTCCTTAAAGTAAACTATTTGGCGAAACAAGTGCTGGCATTAATCTTTGACAACAGATCATCTTCAGTGGTTGAGCAAAGCCATATGTCTACACTGCTATGTAGTACAAGAGCAGAAATTTCTAAAATTGCTTGGACAGTATAGTGGGGGAAAAACATCAACATTATGATATGAAACTCAGAGTTTGGATATTCTGTCATTTTTGACAGAGACATCACTTGGATTTTACAGAAACTTTACAGGACTCAAACAGAAGTTAAATTCTGCTCCTTGTTTACATACAGAATAATGATCATTTAAAACACTTTTCCTGAGGTTCCCAGCAACAATTCTGTACAAATCCCAGTACAAATTTGTACTAGTCACAAGCCTTTTTTTTTTTTGTAAAAGGCAGTTATTGTATGAATTGTAGCCCTGAATAATTGAGAGAAAACAAAATATTCAAACACCTGCACATCAGAATGTGCCAGTATTCAGTTATTTCTAGAGGAAAAAGAAATAGGAAGAGATTCCAGATAGCCTGCTGGCACTGTTACAAATTGACTTCTGCTTGGCTCAGCTATTTCAGCTGCTCTTAGTGCTTGCTAGAGTTGGCTCAAGTGAATGGAAAGTTGTCTATGAAATAGGCCACAGAAGCATGCTTGGAAAGAAAAGAAAAAAAACCAAAACACTATTCTCTCATCAAATGTTTTGTGAATAGCCACCATACTAAAATACAGAAAAATACTTCAGATGATGTCTGGTAATCACGGAATTATAGAATGACAGAAAGGCTTGGGTTGGAAGGGACCTTAAAGATCATCTAATACCAACAACCATGCTGTGCGCAGGGCTGTCACCCACCAGATCAGACTGCCCAGGGCCCCGTACAGACTGGACACCTTGAGCGCCTCCAGGGGTGGGGCATCCACAGCTCACCTGGGCAACCTGTGGCTGGTGTCTCACATGATGTCTCAGAACCTTAATGGCAAAAAGTTTCCTCCTGATATCTAATCTAAATCTAAACTCCTAGTTTAAAACTGTTACCTTTTGAGCATATGTAAGATCCATATATTTTCTTCAGCATAATTCTAATAATCTCAAGACTCAGCCATAGCATAAAGCAGCTTGAACTGGAAATCAGGTAACTTTAAAACAGGAAGTAGCAATTTCATTGTGTCCTCCCTCTCTTAAATGAAAGTAGCAATGGTCTAAATGGAGAAGAGGTGAGAGTTCAACTGCTGTAGATATGGAAAACCTACTGATGAATTGCACATTTTTAGAAGTGTTAAGATAATATCAGAATTTTCACCAGTAGGTAATTTCTGGGCTTGCATAGACAGATATCTCCAGGACGACAGCATTTTATGATAAGTCACAACAAGAAAAAAACAGTCTGCTAAAATATAAATATACTAAAACCCTTCGTCTACTGCTCAAACACGACTCCTAAAATGTATTATGCCTCAGAGTTAAAGATATCTTTTTTCTTTTCTTTTCCTTTCCTTTCCCTTTCCTTTCCTTTTCTTTTTTCTTCTCTTCTCCTCTTTTCTTTTCTCCTCTTCCCTTCCCTTCCCTTCCCTTTCCCTTTCCCTTTCCCTTCCTTTCCTTTCCTTCCCTTCCCTTTCCCTTCCCTTTCCTTCCCTTTCCTTCCCTTTTTTGCAAAGCCAAACACATTCTGCTGAGAAGTATTTCATTTTATCATAACTGATTTTCATTTTCAAAATGATTTTCAATATTCAATGAGTGTCTAGAGACAAGCCAGGATGCTGTATTTAAAACTGGGGAAAAAGACTTCAAGTATACTCCAAAACTGGGAGGTCCCTTTGCTATGCATTATATCTTTGTGTGAAGGGCCTAACTGTAGGAAGAAACATTTCTCATCACTAACTTCCCCCAAGGCTGTGTTCATGAACAGTACTATCATACTGTAATTGAATGGTAGAAAAATAAATGGTACTATCTGAATCCCTAACAGAGGAGCTGCAACCAGTCATTGTCTTTGGAAGAGATGGAAAACAACTGCTGCACTTAAATGTGAATGACACTATAACAATACTCTTCTTCCCAACCCAAGGTCCATATATTGTCACACTTTAGAGTAATCACTATAGAAATCATTGGACAAACTGCCTAGTAATTCTTATCCTAATCACATCAGAAAGCTAGTTCAGAAAAAATATCTTCAGACTTACTTAGTATGTTATTCTCTTCTTCAAATGCACATGTAACCCAATCAATAGAAATAATATATGCATCATATTATTAAGAGAAAATAGACTCTTCAGTAGTTTCAGCAGATGTTTTACTCCAGGAAGGATCATTTTTTCTAGCATGGCTGCTTAACATTTAAATGTAATGTTCCTGAAATGTATCTTTTCTTTATGAAGAAATAAAATACCAGTAGAGCTAGATAAAATTGTACTAAACAACATGAGAATAAGATTGAAATGACTGTCAGAATATCTCATTTTTAATGTTTATTCTACATAGCCATCTAACTTAACTCTTTAGAAGCTAAAACTAGGATGATAGAACATACTTAAAATGACTGACAATTTGAAGGATTTTTTTCTTTTCAGAACAAAGAAAGATGCTTAGCTGAATGAACCATCAGCTGAAGTTTTGACCTGTAATACAATTAAAGAACACTGCAAAGGATGGATATTACCTAACATTGCTTCATGAGTAAAATATAATATGACATACAATAAATTCACCTAATACTTGCATCACTTGAGAAAAAATAGTCTGTAGTTGAAGACTTCTCCATGCTGTCGTCTATTTTTACATACATTCTCTCTATACTTTTCTTGTGAATTTTTGTATATCTTCTAAACATTTTTATGCAATCATGTGCAAATGTTAACCTGTCTTTCAGCTTTTGCTCATAATTTAATTATTGTTAAAAGTCTTAAGGAGCGGTTAATAGTAGCAACTATAACTATAATTGAAGTATAATCTTTCTGGCAGTTAAGAGCTTCCTTAACTTTTTTCTGTTTCTAGGAAGTACAGGGACAGAAGGTAAGTACGGGATGCTTTTGTTAGGAAGACTGTGTATTTAGTGCTAAAGTTTTTGTTTTTTTTTCTGTGGAGATCTTCTGAAATGTTTTCCCAGCAGGTCAGTGAGGTGATCCTTCCCCTGGTGATGCCTCATCTGGAGCATTGTATCCATTTCTGGGCTTCCCTGTACAAGAGTGACATGGACATACTGGACAGGGTCCAGGGAAGGGCTTTAAAGGTGATGAAAGCACTTGAACATCTCTCCTGTGAGAAAAGGCTGAGGCACCTGGGACTATTTAGTCTCGAGAAGAGGAAGCTCAGGGGGGGACCTCATTAATGTCAGTACATACATGAAGGGAGGATGTAGGGATGATGGAGCCAGGCTCATTTAAGTGATGCTCTGGGATAGGAGAAGAGGCGGTTGGCACAAACTAAAACACAGAATGTGCTGGCTGAACATCAGGAAGCGTTTCTGTACTGTGAGAATGACAGTAATGGTACAGGTGGCTCAGAGAGGTTATGGAATCTCCATTCTTGGAAATATTCAAAATCCATGTGGCCTTGGTGCTGGGCAATCTACTTTAGGTGGTCCATCTTGATTAGAGATGTTGGAGCAAATGAATTCTAGAGGTCCCTTATGACCTAAGCCACTTTGTGATTCTGAGAAGAGATCGCTTGCTGGTGAAAGTTTATATCAGGTCTTGTGAAAGATCTTTTATCTGTCAAGATAATCTAAATAATTAGGCAGGCTTATTTACAGATGTTTTTTTACAAGACTTTGGAAACAGTTTGCTTGTGATCTCACAAACATGTGAGAAGCAAAAGTTTCCACTCACATTTTCCACTTTCAGTGGCATGCAATCCAATTTGTAAGTTATCACTGTTGCTCTATTAGTCTGCTAAAGTACAATTTTAAAAGGCAGTAAATTCTGTTTCTCATCAGGAGAGGAAGAAAGCATAGTAATAGTGAAGTTTTCAGTAAAGTCATACTAAAATAGCATTCTTTTTGAAAAGCCTTGTAGTGGAGGATTCTCTTGAGCTACAAAGTTTGTTTTTTTACAAACCAGTCCCGATCTGTTTCCCTAATTTTTCTTCTGGAACACAAAGTCAGCTTCTTGATGATTTCCCTTTGAAAAATGATTTTTTTCAAATTAGTTTTCATATTGATAACAACAGTACTACTGCATAACCCAAATTAATTACTGGTACAGAAAGATGAATGCAACATCACATAATTCAGTAAGGTTCTGCATTTTTCTAGGTCTGGGGCTCTGTCTGGTTACTTGGTTATTTTTAAACTTTGACAACAGGAGAGTTCTTGGTGAGTTGTCTTCTGTTTCATAACAAGACAGTTCTTTTTGGCATCTAGATTTTTAAAGTATAATAGTAGTTGATTTGTCTAAAATTTTATCTATTTTGATTTTTTTTCCAGGTATGAATGTGTTTAATGCAGTATTTACCATGTCCAGTATGTCCATGTCACTCTTGTACAGGGAAGCCCAGAAATGGATACAATGCTCCAGATGAGGCATCACCAGGGGAAGGATCACCTCACTGACCTGCTGGGAAAACATTTCAGAAGATCTCCACAGAAAAAAAAAACAAAAACTTTAGCACTAAATACACAGTCTTCCTAGCAAAAGCATCCCGTACTTACCTTCTGTCCCTGTACTTCCTAGAAACAGAAAAAAGTTAAGGAAGCTCTTAACTGCCAGAAAGATTATACTTCAATTATAGTTATAGTTGCTACTATTAACCGCTCCTTAAGACTTTTAACAATAATTAAATTATGAGCAAAAGCTGAAAGACAGGTTAACATTTGCACATGATTGCATAAAAATGTTTAGAAGATATACAAAAATTCACAAGAAAAGTAAAGAGAGAATGTATGTAAAAATAGACGACAGCATGGAGAAGTCCTCAACTACAGACTATTTTTTCTCAAGTCTTTTTGAGAGTTCTCACTGGGATATGTTCTGTGCATCAGAATCAGAACAAGATGACCTAATTTTACGTTATGCTGACTAATGTGTGATTTCATAAAAAGTCACTTAATTTCTTACAATTTCAGTTTTCACCTTTGAATAATAGGGGCAATGATGTTTATATTATCAAAGACGCTTCAAAGAAGTGAACTATATATATTCTCAGTTTTATGTTTTATACTTCAACTATCTCATGGAATAAGAAAGCTACAATCAATTCCTAGATGACATATGTGCTGTATTTTGCTACACATTGGCAAGTGAATAAAAGACTGCTGTTGCCTTCTCCTGTTTCTTCTTTTCCATCCCCTGAAGGATCAGTTGGATGTCAGGGAAAATCATATTTATCTGACATCTTTGAAGTTAGATGCACGGTGTGAAAATGGGAAGCAATCAACCCAAAGGAAAGGAAGAATGTCATAGAATATGTCTAATAGTGAAGCACAAGGACAGAAAGTTAAAAAAAAAAAAACATAGAAAAAGAAACAGATGTATCACACAAAAAGTTAAGAGCTATCCATCATTTTGGTTTAATGATCTAATACAAAAACGTGGCTAATGAATAAAAATGGTAACTACAAACTGCAAATACTGGTGTCCATGTTAGAATTTAATGACAATCTTAATGTTTTGCACTCTAAAAATAAATATTCAACAAGAAATACAAGACAAACAACAAAAATTGTTTCAGGAAAGGTTTTAAGATAACATTCAGGTTTCAATAAATATGTTACAACATTTCTGAACCATCACAGAGAATCCCTTTGTCTAAATATCTGTGTATTTTTCTGTCCTTGATCATCTCTGATAAAGGCTATAATAAACAAGATTAATCACAGTCAAGAAAATATTACTTGGTAGAAAATTAGAAAATTTTTAGCTGAATTCTGCTTTGGGATCTGCTGGGGATAAGGTCCAGGATCTTTCCAGGAACCTGGAAACCCACAAGAGTACCTGCTGCTGCAAGACCTCTTTTGGGAAGAGATGAGACCCAACTAGCTAAGTGGGGGCAAAGATATCTTTGCCAGCAGGATGGCTGACCGTGCACACTGGGAGAAATGTAGGAGGGTGAGACTACCAACTGCCCTGGTAAACAGGGTTGACAAGAAAAGGGCCTAGACCGAGCCAGAGTCAAAAAATGACTAAAGGTTTCCTGATCTCAATCTAATGCAATATTCACTCTGTCACGATATAAAAATATATACTGTTTACAGAGTCTAGACTATTAGATGCCTTGTGCAAACTTCAATTGAATCCTATTTTCATTTTTTATCTGTTAATTGTTTCTGCAAAACTGATCAGCCCCCACACATTCATGTTAGAAATAATTGCTACAAGATGATTATGAAAGGAAATTTGTTCCATTCTTGATGACCAAGTCTGGCTTTCTATTGAAAATGTAAATGAAATAATGTAAAGTGCTTACATGCAAATTAGAACATTTTAAGGAATGAACTGAGTAGAAACTCTATGATAATATCATTTCCTCTGCAACTTTCTCACTTTGTTTCACAATGACATGAAGCAGACACAAAACCACATTTAGTATAGTGAGTGATGCAGAGTGAATTTCTGGGGCAGGAGGAGGTATAACAGTATTTAAGCAGTAAACAGAACTTACCAGCTCTGTATGGAAAAAGGATGCAAATGCAAATACAAACAAAAAAACTGTGCATGAGATTTGTGTCAAAAATCATCTTCATCAGATCAGGAGGCTATAATTTAAACTGCAATAAAGACTGCCCTTTCAGAGTAAGGAAGCAGATTGAGAACTTCTCATAAACCTGAAGTTGCAAACAGATTTCCTAAGCAAAACAAAAATTAATCTGACTCATCCGTTTGGATAATTTTCTTGCCATAGAACATACACCATTTATGCACAATAGTCAACTATTCAATAGGTACACAACATTAAACAAACAGAACTAAAGATACTGTTGCTGCACAACAAGGATCTCACAGTTTCTATATGGTAATAATTTACCTACTGAAGAAGAAAGATGTTTTGGATTGTACGTTAACATATTAAGATGTGGAATTTTATTAGACATTTAATTACTCAGAGTCAGTACCTAGTGAGAAAATCAGCAAAACAGCATAATTTTTAAATGTGACTGAAGCCCTGGTGTTTTTGTAGGAGAAACTGAGACATGATGAAAGAAAAGAAAAGCACAATATTCAAAGAGAATGGCAATTGTTCCTGTTCCAGCATTTTCATATTTTGATTTGACAAATTGACCACTTGGTCAATAAGGAATTGGCTGTTAGGTTGCAGTTGAAGAGTTGCAATCAACAACTTGAAGTCCAACTGGAGACCAGGGGTCAGCATTGGGATTGGCACTATTTAACAGCTTTGTTGGCTACATGGACAGTTGGACTGACTGCACTCTCAAGAAGTTTGCCAATGACACCAAGCTATGCGGTGCGGTTGACATGCTGGAGGGAGGAGATGTCATTCAGAGGGACCAGAATAGGTTTGAGAGAGCCCATGAAAACCTCTTGAAGTTCAGCAAAGACAAGGGCAAGGACCCAACCTGGGTCAGATTAATCTCAGGCACAAATAAAGGCTGGGTGGAGAATGGCTTGAGAACAGCAATGAGGAAAAGAACTTGGGAGTTCAGGTTGATTAGAAGCTCAACACAAGATAGTAATGTGCACCTGCAGCCTGCAAAGACAACTGCATTCTGGGCTGCTTCAAAAGAAGCCTGATCAGCAGGCCGAGAGAGGTTATCCTCCCCCTCTGCTCTGCTCTCAAGATACTCTCTCTGCACAGCTACTCAGCTCTGGGGTCCCCAGCACAAGAAGGACATGGACCTGTTGGACTGGGTGCAGAAGAGGGCCATGAGTATGATCAGAATCCTATCTAGGAAGGCTGAAGAATCTAGGGTTATTCGGTCTAGAGAAGATAATGTTAAATGGAAACCTTATAATGGCCTTCTAGTACCTGTAGGGGGACTATGGGAATCATAGAATCAGAATTTCTCAGGTTGGAAAGGACCTTCAAGATCATCAAGCCCAACCACAACCTAACCATACTGCTCTAACAACCCACCGCTAAATCATATCCCTGAGCACCACATCCAAATGGTTTTTAAACACATTCAGGGATGGTGACTCAACCACCTCCCTGGGGAGCCTATTCCAGTGCATAACAACCCTTTCTGTAAAGAAGGTTTTCCTGATATCCAACCTAAACCTCCCCTGGCACAACTTGAGGCCATTTCCCCTTGTCCTGTCACCACTGAGAAGAAACCAGCCCCGCTTTCACTGCAATCACCTTTCAGGTATTTGAAGAGACCAGTGTGGTCTCTCCTCAGTCTCCTCTTCCCCAGACTAAACAGCCCCAGTTCCTTTAGTCACTCCTCATAGGGCACATTCTCCAAGCCCTTCACAAGCCTTGTTGCCCTTCTTTGGACCTGCTCCAGCACCTCAATGTCCTTTCTGTACTGAGGCGCCCAAAACTGAACTCAGTACCCAGGGTGAGGCCTCACCAATGCCAAGTTCAGGGGCAGGATTACTTCCCTAGTCCTGCTCAACACACTGTTCCTGATACAAGCCAGGATGCCATTGGCCTTCTTGGCCACCTGGGCACACTGCTGGCTCATATTCAGCTGACTGTCCATCAGCACACCAAGGTCCCTTTCTGTCAGGCAGCTTTCCAGCCACTCCTCCCCAAGCCTGCAGGGTTGCTTGGGGTTGTTGTGACCAAAGTGCAGGACCCAATACCTGGCCCTGTTGAAACTCATATGGTTCACTTTGGCCCATCAATGCAATCTACCCAGCTCCCTCCGTAGTGCCTTTCTACCCTCTGGCAGATCAACACTCCCTCCCAACTTGGTGTCATCTGCAAACTTACTGAGGGTGCACTCAATCCCCCTCAGGGATTTCCTCAAGGAAAGCTGGGGAGGGACTATTTGTTGGGGATTTTACAGACAGGACAAGGAGTAGTGGTTTTAGACTAAATGAGGGTAGATTTAGATCAGATACAAGGAAGAAATTATTTACAGTGAGGGTAGTAAGGCACTGGAACATGTTGCTCAGAGAAGTTGTGAATACTCCATCCCTGGGAGTGTTCAAGGCCAGGCTGGATCAGGTTTTCGGCAAACTGATCTGTTTTGAAGATGTCTCTGCCCAAGAAAAGGGGTTAGAACTAGATGGTCTATAAGGTTCCTTCCAATCCAAACCATTCTATAATTCCATGATGACATTTCTTCTTTTCTATTCTTTCTCTTGAGATTATAGTATGTACAAAATCTTTTCTGAAGGGAGATGAAACAGACTGCACCATGGAGTATGGAGAGATATATACATAGGTTGTTCCAAAAGTAATGCCACTTATTTATTTCCATGGAAACTACAACAAACAAAAGAGCACAATAACACTGTTTGATAGAGCAAATTCTCAGCCACAAAACATTATTTTTCAACACAGTCGCCACCATATTCAGTAGCTAGGCATTTTTGCCAGCGATGAACAAAAGCCTGTATGGCATGCTCATGAAAATCTGCACCAGTGGAGGTGACCCACTATTGCTCTCACCTCTGCTGAAAGGCACCACCCACCACCTCACTGTGCTCACATCCACTGTTTGGTCTTCATAAATGTTCAGCAAGCATCAATGTATGTCAATGGGTTTAATTTTTTCCATGTGGAGGAATTCAGTGAAACATCTTTGCTTCATACAAATGCCCATGTCAGATACCATTCTGTCAGACTGCCCCTTTGCTGCCATCTGTCACACAGCAACAAAATGGAATGGAATATCGTTGAGAAGTTTCTGCCCCTACCAGCATACCACAAACACCAGCCTCTGACATCATGGGCTAACATAAAAAAAACCAGGAGGCATTACTTCCAGAGTAACCCTCACATATATATACGATATTATACCTGTATCTACCTTTAGATACCTAAGAACATTTAAAAAAAAAAAGAAAATACTCTGTTCAAGAAATTAAAAGTATTAGGCCAGCTCTCCCGTTCTTAATGCTACAATCTTATCTCTTCTGTAAAAATTATAACAAATCCATTTTAAACTGACTTTCACTGACCTAAAGTTTCATCTGTAGAATAAGATGATTACAAAAAAATTATCAGCAATTATAGCTGGTTGGAAGGAAGAGAAAGGGACTTTCTGTTCTTTTAACATAGTTTAAAGCTTAAATACTGCTTTTTAATAAAGAACTTCAGTAGTGCATGTGATTAAACAAAAGATGCATAAATCATAGAATCACAGAATCCTTAGAGTTGGAAGGGACCTTCACAGGTCATCTAGTCCAACTCCCCTGCAATGAACAGGAACATGCACAGCTAGATCAGGTTGCCCAGGGCCTGATCCAGCCTCACCATGAAAGTATCCAGGAACGGGGCACCCATCACATCTTTGGGCAACCTGTTCCAGTGCCTTACCACCCTCACTGTAAAAGAGTTTTTCCTTATATCTAACCTAAATATATTCTCTTTAAGCTTGAAGCCATTTCCTCTTGTTCTGTCACCACAGACCTTACTAAGGAATCCATCCCCTTCTTTCCTGTAGCTCCCCTTTACATACTGAAAGGCCACTATCAGATCACCACGCAGCCTTCTCTTCTCCAGGCTGAACAGCCCCAGCTCTCTCAGCTTGTCCTCATAGGAGAAGTGTTCCATCCCTTGGATCATTTTTGTGGCCCTTCTCTGGACATGCTCCAACAGGTCTATGTCTCTCTCCTACTGAGGACTTCACATCTGGTCACAGTACTCTAGGTGAGGCCTCACCAGCAAAGAGTAGAGGGGCAGGATCACCTCCTCCTTAACTGAAACTTCCATTAGGTACTTTGATTTCTTAGTTTTTTCCTAAATTCAATGGAGATAGATGGCTTCTTTTTGGTACAGGTATTAGTGAGTTCTTCACGGCTGCACAGAGTCAAGAGCCAATGGGAAAAAATGTTTTTTTCTCTTCCAACCTCTAGAAACTGGGCATGTGTAGAAAGATCTGTGGAAGCTGCACCATGCAAATAAAAATAATAAAAAAAAAAGCTTAACTAAAACTTAACTAAACCTTAAGTAAAAAGAGCAGTCTAGCCAAAGTAGTGGCAACAGTTGCAAGTTAAAGCACTAAAGTGAATATTCTGCAAACAAAAAGGAGACAATACTAGCATCAATAGTTACTTACTTTTACTGTTTTTTTAAAGAATTATTCAATTGTTCTGTTTAAGTACAAAAGATAATTTTACTGTCTTCCTGAAAGATCTGTGGGTGCAATTAATATTCAAGCACTTGAGTATCTCAGAACAGTACAAACCATTCTATTTTCTATACATTTACAGAATAAATACAGTGAGTAGTCAAAAGTTCCTTTCATGTCTTGCTTTCTACTTCGTTGTGCCAGAAGTATTTAATTATTCTTTAGCATGAACATTCATGATAGGTTTCCTTTTTTCAGCATTCAAAGAATGTTCTTTAAGCGACTACTCTTCTGTTGAAAGGTCATGTCTGAGAAGTTCTCATTATCTAGAAGAAACTAAAAGAATGCGAAAAGAACATACAGGTGACATATTCCACACCATATACTGAAATCTAATTATATGAAAGAGAATAGGCTGCTTGAGTAAACATCCAATTAAAAAAAAATGTTTTCCAAACTAGCAGTAAGATGGTCAAGAGAGCAGGCTATCAATCCTTTCTTTGCCATATATATATATATATATATATATATATTTAATTTCCTTCAGAAGAAGACATAGCTGGGACTTAACTGCAGCTACTTCAGAAGTGTAACAGTAACAGAATTTAATATTTTAGGTTGTTTTCAAAATCAAAAGCTGTGAGGCCTTCCAGAACAGAAAGCAAAAGAACAAATAAGGCAGTACCACCTGATGTATCTATATTAAGCTAAACACTAGGACAATGATGAAATAATGAAAAAAAAAGATGCTTCATTCACAGCTGGAATCTCCTGAAGTCATGAGCACTCTCCCAAAGAACAAAGGGTAGGGTATCCTTTTAGAAAAGCTCAAGGGGATATTCATAGCAGCGACCATTGTTCATGCCATGGCTTAGAGCCCTGCAGCAGGAAACAACCCAATTTCTCTCAGGTGAACACACTAATTAGAAGGCTACATTGGCTAGACTACACCTTTTCTCTGACCTAAGGCAGATAAGAATTCATCTGTTAAGACTGTGGAAAGACAGAAAGTAGCTGCATAAATAATCAGGTAAGATACTAAAGGGAAGAACTTCAGGTCCCGCTCCTGCTTCAAGGCATGGGAAGGAACTGAATGCTTGTGTCTCTACTACCTTAAAAAGTGCTCTTGGCTTCTAAGGTCCTGTAAGGTTTAGGTGAGCCTGCACACTCCTACGTCAGTATGACCCACTGACCAAGGTGGAGTCCATTACATCTGCAAAAGGGAAACTTAAGCAAACACAACCACTATGTACAACTTACAGTGAGTTTGAATATGCACAGGCTCACTGTTGTCAAATTAAAAGTTACTGACAACACAGAAGGAAGTGAGGCCCCTAAACCTTTGGAAATCATCAGAAAACATTCCTTGGTACAGCTTTGGTCCTCAAGTAACCAGCTGAACAGTTAAAGGAAAAACAAAACAATAAGTAGATGATCAGATATTGTCACAGATAATTACATTTATTTCCACCACTAAGACAGACCTGATCAGGAAGTCAGCTTCAGACTGGAGTTAAACAAGTACCAGAGTCCAGATATTATCACACAACTGGAAACTGAATCTCAAACTGAGCATAAAAAATAGCATTAACTACTTCTACAATGCAACATAATAATTCTTTATGTCATGACTATGACATAAGACATGACATATGCTACTGGGGTAAAAGGGAACAAAAAACTCTTTTACAAATATATTAACAGTAAGAGGAGGACCAAGAAGAATCGCCATTCTTTACTGAACACGGCTGGGAATGTGATTGCTGAGGATAAGGAAAAGGCTGAGGTTCTCAATGCCTTCTTTATGTCTGTCTTTAAAAGTCAGACCAGTTGTCCTCAGAGCACTCTACTCTCCGACCTGGAAGTCCCGGATGGGAAGCGAAACAAACCCCCCATGATTCAGGAGGAAATGGTCAGAGGCCTACTACTCTACCTGGACTGCCACAAGTCCATGGGGCCGGACGAGATCCACCCGAGAGTACTGAGGGAGCTGGCAGAGGAGATAGCCAAGACACTTTCCATCATCTATTGGCATTCCTGGTCAACTGGAGAGGTCCCAGAAGACTGGAGACTTGCCAATGTGACTCCCATCTACAAGACGGGTCGTAAGGAGGATCTGGGGAACTACAGGCCTGCCAGCCTGACCTCGGTGTCAGGGAAGGTTATGGAACAGATTGTCCTGAGGGAGATCATGAGGCATTTGCAGGACAACTGGGGGATTGGGCCGAGCCTGCATGGGTTCATGAAGGGCAGGTCCTGCTTGACCAACCTGATCTCCTTCTATGATAGAGAGACCCACTTGGTGGATGAGGGAAAGGCTGTTGATGTGGTCTACCTCGACTTCAGCAAAGCCTTTGACACTGTCTCCCACAGTATTCTCCTGGAGAAACTGGAAGCCTGTGGCTTGGACAGGTACACTGTTTGCTGGGTAAGGAGCTGGCTGGAAGGCCAGGCCCAGGTGGTGAATGGAGTTAAATCCAGCTGGCGACCGGTCACGAGTGGTGTTCCCCAGGGGTCAGTGCTGGGGCCTGTCTTCTTCAATATCTTTATTGATGACCTGGATGAGGGCATTGAGAGCATCCTCAGTAAGTCTGCAGATGACACCAAGCTGGCAGGAAGTGTCGATCTGCCTGGGGGTAGAGAGGCCCTACAGAGAGGTCTGGACAGGCTGGATCTCTGGGCTGAAGCCAATGGGATGAGGTTCAACAAGACCAAGTGCCGGGTCCTGCACTTTGGCCACAACAACCCCAGGTAACACTACAGGCTTGGGGCAGAGTGGCTGGAATACTGTGTGGAGGAAATGGACCTGAGGGTGTTGGTCAATGCTCAGCAGAGCATGAGCCAGCAGTGTGCCCAGGTGGCCAAGTAGGCCAATGGCATCCTGGCTTATATCAGAAATAGTGAGCAGGAGTAGGAAAGTAATTGTCCCTCTGTACTCAGCCCTAGTGAGGCCACACCTCGAATACTGTGTTCAGTTTTGGGTCCCCCACTGCAAGAAAGACATTGAGGCCCTGGAGCATGTTCAGAGGAGGGCGACAAAGCTGGTGAGGGGTCTGGAGCACAGGCCTTATGAGGAGCGGTTGAGGGAGCTGGGATTGTTCAGTCTGGAGAAGAGGAGGCTCAGGGGAAACCTTATCGCTCTCTATAACTACCTGAAGGGAGGCTGTAGTGAGCTGGAGGTCAGCCTCTTCTCTCTTGTAACTAGTGACAGGACAAGAGGGAATGGACTCAAGTTGCACCAGGGGAGATTCAGGCTCGACATTAGGAAATACTACTTTTCTGAAAGAGTGGTCAGGCGCTGGAATAGGCTGCCCAGGGAGGTGGTTGAGTCACCAACCCTGGAGGTGTTCAAGGAATGTTTAGACGTGTTGAGGGACATGGTTTAGTGGGGTTATATTGGTGGTAGGTGGATGGTTGGAGTGTATGATCTTGTAGGTCTTTTCCAACATTGGTGATTCTATGATTCTTTGATTCTATGACTACACCTACTGTGCCTTCTAAAATGCTAGAACTTTAACTGTAGTAATCCTAACCAGAAGGCCACTGTATATTAAGGAGTTACTGACCCACCCAACAGTTAACTTGAATAGGTGGATGTCTGCACTATGCTGTGGCTAATAGCTGTGCCTTCAGTCCTGTGCCGCGCTGCAGATGTAGTGATGTCATCAGGCCTGTGTTGTGTTATAATTTTCCTTCTGAAATAAACTTAAGGTATGTCCTACTACGAAATGGTGAAAGTACACATTTTTAAATTAGCTTCAAGTCCAATTCATATTTCCAACTTACCCGATCCTTAAAAATCTGCTTTAGAGCCCAGCTTTTTAAAAATACACAACCCCTAGTGTTTCCCTATTTCTGGCACTAAGTTCAGAAGTTTCACACCTAAAAAACCAAACTCCTCCAATAATATCATAATTTCTGAATAAAGATACTTACTCACAGGACCAGGAATCTCAATCTCTACCTGTTTTTTACATATGGTTAAGGGAAGAAGCATCTGCCTGCTAGAATTACATTTAAAACATCCTAAGTTTGCTACAATAGCTCATTTACATTGAGGTCCAGGCCAGAGTGAAAATCCCAAGGACCACATTTACAATCTACTTGTCTTTCAGTATTCCATCAGTCAAGGACACTGCTCCTGCTGGTGGGTCTGACCCAGCCTGCTACTCGTTCTCCTGACTCAGATCTGCCACTGAGATGCCCCACATTTGGATGATGCTATAATTCTGCCCTCAGGCAATGTCCCAAACTCAGTCTCACTCTCAGGCACAGCTGGGGTCACACCTTCCCTGGTATACCTCCTTTTCACATTTAGATGCAGCACGCCTACCCCATGCTTAAATCATTCTGGAGTCTGCTTCAGAGCCCCAGAGAACCATATGGGAACTCACAAAATTAGCGAGTCTTGGGCTTGCGCTTTCTGAGACTATACATCTGACTGATCTGCTGTTAATTATTTCCTTGTCTTACAGACGGTTGTAACTGGATGATTACATCTATCTTCCAAAAGAGGCATACGGTGAAAGTGCATCTAAAGCAAAGTTCATGTAAAAATACGGGAAAAGAGTTTCAACAATAAGTCAAAGAACCAACCTCCAAACATAACTATTTAAGTGATTAATGAAAAAAGTACATATTATGCTCTTACGTTAACCACCTTTTCCCATGGTTCTCTCTTGGAAGATGAAAATACAGCATGTCTGGGAGGAGTGGCAAAATTTAAAAGATACAAATCAAGAAGGTTTGAATATAAATCCTCTAAAGGAAAAATTGATTCTGACAGTTAAGTAAATTCCAGATGTCTAGTAAACACAAATCAGACATGAACACAGAATCTCTCTCTCTTAATAATTCCAATAACTTCTGTCCCCTCTAAAATATGGTCTGAAAAACTTTGGATTTAAGGGAAGACTTGGGCACTGGTTGCTTTTTTTGTTTCTTTGTTTTGCCTTTTTTTTTCCCCTGGATCTGTGACAAGTAGAAACCTGCTTCTGCTTCTCTCTCTTTTTTTTTTCCTTTTTTTTTTTTCTTTTTATCTGCTGTGTAAACAGGTACAAAAAAAAATTAGTATTCTTTATCTTGCCTTCTTAAAGATATATGTCCCTATCTTGAGTGAAACATATGGTCCATGAAAACGTTTTTCCCTCATCTGCATGGTAATTAAACATCTCTGAAGGTGCTACCAAAGAGCTTCCTTTGCCCTACTACTGCATGGCTACAAGGCAATATTTCACAATCACGTCTAAGTAACAACTGCAAGAGGAAAGACCATTATTTAATTAACAGGCTTGGACTGGAAATGCAATGCTAAGTTTTCTTGCAGTTCAAATTGCTTTTACAGACTGTGATAACCACTGAATTCCTAGTCTGTTTTCATAAAAGTGATGTTTTATTAAAGTTGGACCACCAAAATAAAAAAGAATCAAATAAAGAAGAAAGAAAAACTCACATAATATAAGAAATATATAAAAATCAACTCCACAGCTTGAGTACTCACTATCACAGAAACCACAGTTCCAACGAATAGTAGATCTCTGTTAATTTTCCTAAATGACACATTCAAGAAACAAAAGCAAAATAAAAGGAATCATCAGTTCAGCATTTAAGAAAAACACATTTGATAGTATATTTTTAAATGAAAATTCCTCCTCCGATAAAAGTGCTACGTTGCAATTTTTTTAAGTCTATTCACAACATACCAACTTGATCATCTCATTCTTCTCCTGCAAAAAACCCAGAGCACACATAATGACAGTGTAATCAACATTTAAATGAATTCACTAGACATTGTCTAATCTTGTAAAGACCAGGAAAGATGTAACAATAAGCAGCTAAGAAACCCTCTTCACTATCCTTTATGGATGAGTATCCTAAAAGTGACGATCTCGAAGTTTGAAATGAAATTAATGAATAGAGAAATAACAGAGATAAATAGCAATTACAGCCTGATCCAGACTAACGCTGAGTCTCCTCATCTTCCGAATTATTCATTATAAGGTGAAAGAACATAGCAGGATTGGTATGCAAGATGATTACTCACTTTAATGTTTGATCTAAACATCCTGCTAGGTTTTTTCTATCTATCTCATTGTATAAGGGAACCTAGAACACACGTACGTTTTATTTTGAATATGAACTGCATTTATGGTTTTTGAAAATGCATTTGTTCAAAATAATAAAGTTACAGATTCTGTGGCCTCATATTTTATATGAAAAATGGATATATCAGAACTACTGATATAATTCATCCATCAAAATGCATGTAACTAAAGTCTTCTCCAGCAACATGAATAAAAATCCTTCAAGAAAATGAGTACACTTTATATCAAAGCCCAGAAAACCCAGAGAGTCTCTGTGGTTGCACTAGAGAAAAGGATGCTAATCTAGCATTCAGACTCTTTAGTTTTTATCATCCCTCAAAGACATATACTGAGCTACTAGCTCGTGTAGGAGCTGCTAACTGCATTGCCTCAGAGGAGCAGTTTTTAGGAAGCCAAGTTTCTCAAGGAAGCTAAGTTTCATCTTTGCAGAACTCATAAATCAGTATCAGCTCCTTACATTATACCATGAAATGAATGAGAAAAGCCCTTTCACTGCTGTTCCCCTTCCCTACCTTAAGAGTCTACGTAAACAAAATACTCCACTTTACTAATAGTAAAGTATGCCATGACTGTCCTTCTTCATGCTAACTTACACTATTGGATACCTGTAGTATATGCTTAAGATCTATATTGAAAACAATATAAATAAAAGCTGTACATTATTGTGTCATCTATTGGTTTTATAACATTCTGTTTAGATAATAAAAAAGAAGAGACTAAACCAACTAAAAAAGGATTAATGCAATTCAGAAAAAGAAAAGGTATTTTATTAAAAGCAAGGGGTAAAAATTAAATTGTTTAAGAAAACAATATGACTACATACTTTGACAACCTGGTAGCCGAAATCAACAAAAAATGAGAAGTAATGGGCCACTTGGCTCGGAATGAAACATAAGTTTAATTGACTATCTGCTGTCCTTTGCCCTCGCAAAAATTCTGAACACAGAAATAACAGTTTCTAGCAGATAGCCAAGCTCACATATTCCTCAGAAGATCTCAGGTAGCTTCATATGTTTTTACTGCTTATGCAGACAAGAAGAGGAAATGCATTAAGTAAAACACAGCTCTGAAGCAAATAAATGCAACTCTCCATCAGTGAGATAGGCTCATGGTTAAAGAGAACTCTGCTGTACATCAGTTTAGATGGGATAAGTTTCCCCATTTCCTCGCCTGACTACCCATAAGCAGAGGTAATCCTCCCTAAAACAGTTTTTGAAAGAATCATTGAGCTGCAGGCAGTACAGCAGTGACCTGATAGCGTGGTGAAGCTATAAATGTATTCTATAGAAGAGCATCAGTGATAGCTTATACAGGCTCTGTTCTTCTACGCTGATTTAATGCAAAATATTTTGAATGCAATATACTACAGTGATAGATGCATAAATTAGCTCAGGTCAGCAGGTACAAAGATTTTTGACAGAAGAGCTGAGTTTAACTGAGGTTTGCCTCATTAACATATATAGGACTTTCTTATCAAGTCATTGTGCAAGAGTAATTATATATGTAGCAAGTTTATCATGGTATTTATTTTCTCTGTTTCATGATTTCTCTCAGTTGATCTACATCTCCTAACTGGATATGATAGATACTTATTCCTATGTAGCACTTTTATCAATTCTCACATAATGTTTTGTAAAGAAGGTTACTATTGTGTTCTCCACTGCAATCAACTGAGAAACTTAGTCATAGAAAGGTCAAGTGCCTTTTAAAGGATACTCAGAATATAAATCATATAGCTAAGCTAACAGGACTCCCAGGTCTTTAGTCCTATACTATATTAATAAGGTTATGTTCCCCTCCCTAGAGGCAAGAGAAGCAAAAATCAAGTGGCTAACTACAAGCAGCAACAGACAACCAAGAATCTTTGAATAATCCAGTTTAAAAAGCCCTGAATTACTAGATTCATAGATCCCTTGTAAGCCTCTGAAGTAATTAAGGCCTTACTGGGGAGCTGAGCAATCTTTAGCTTAGTACTATGAATAGATTAGCATGTGAAAATAATATATGCTGACTATTCATCCACTACTTTGCTGTATAAGCAACAGACATAATTCATCAAAACTCTACTCAAATTGTACATATAATAGAGTCGTATCTTCCTTATAAAGCTAAAGCTAATGTTAAGGGAAAGCATTAAGAAAAGTAATTTTATCTCTTACAATAATATGAGGTGCTCTAATTGACAGTCATGTAAGATATTTCAAGGTTCCATGAGTTGAAGATCTGTGCACCTCACCATCAGTGAAGAAATCCAAGGATAGCAGCAGTAACAGCATTATGAACTGTTGGGTTTTTTTGTTTGTTTGTTTTTTGTTTTTTTGTTTTTGTTTTTTTCAGCCATTTTCAAGCTGAAATTCTCCATCAATTGGGAAGGTTTTCTATAATTCCTAAAATACACTTAATTTTATATGCTTTAATACTGACTTCCCCTTTTGGAAATACACTCTAATGTCTACTCTAAGTTAAACCTGAAACTTCCCTATTGACCATGGAGAGATCAGAAATTATTCACTAAATATACTTGTGTTTAAACACCACAAATAAGGAAATATTTATATATTGTAAGCTATTTGAAACAAATATTCGTCATACCTGAACTCATAAAAACTCTCAGCACTTCATCAGTCTGCAAGATTGTTTTTCTTAAGGGAAATCGTACTGAACCTAAGAACTAGAGTGTAACAATCACTGGATATCTGTCACTCACCAACGGTAGAATATCCATTTCAGCCACTAAGTACAACCCAGCTTAAGCGTGAGTTTGACGTAATGATGAAAATAACAACATCCCTCCCTGCACAAATTCTTAGCCTTTTTTTCCTGTTTTCTGTGCCCATTTTCAGGAGGTTTTAAGTGAATATTTGGAATGAAAGTAATAATACCTGTTGTCCAGTAAAGACGCTCTTTTAACAAGAGCCAATTTGAACTTCAGTTTTGGTTCATCTCATCCCTTCTTTATGAGGTAGTTGAATCCTTTCTGTTGAGGATTGGTCGGAGAGTTCATGGTGCAAAACCCAGGGTCTGCAGCTTTCATTACTAGCAGCAGGACTTAAGTGCTTTAGAAAAGGTGGGAATTCATACTGCTCTCATGCCTATCTTTCCTCCTGCCCATATCTGCAACTCCACTCTACATTCTGCCATGTCTTCCATCACTTTCTTTCCTCCCCTTCCAAGACAATCAGGTGGCAAAAAGGAACAACAGGCCTCTTCGCCTGAAAAAAGGGGGAAGAAATTCTAACCTCATAGAAATGCAGTAGAAAGCCATCATGGCTATGCATTCTGTTTTGGACACATTTTCTAACTCTTCATTATGATGAAGAAATGAAACAAATCAGTTGCACAAGAAATGCACTTTACATACTGACCTTCACGTTCTGATTCTGTAAAGTATCATCTCCTCTGTTCTAGTCACAAATGTTACATACCATCACAAAGCATCAGGAGGTCCTGAGAATAATTATTATTTTTCAGTAGAATTAAGACTAGTCAGGTGTACTTTCATACCAAGAAGTTTTCTTTAAGCAACCTGTCTTCTTTTCTAGACATCAAAAGAGGGGGGGAAATCTCACTTCTAAACATGGAATGCAAACATTATATAGCTTGAAATTAAAAATTTAAAACCTTATTTCAATTATGATAATTGTTCAAAGAGTTCTTCATGCCTATGTAAGAAACACTTCTGGCCTAACAGAAATGGCCCTGAAAATATGCAGGTGATGAAATATTTCTAAATCTCCATTAGAAGCTTAGATCACAATGGCACTTTAATGAAAGGCAGAATTAACCTCGCTGAAATGCAAAATTATACTAGAAGACTCTTTATATTACACTGAAAAAGAAGTGAGATTATATGAGCTTTTAAGATGGCATACTGTTGGGTCCAATTTTTCAGCCGTGCCTTGCAAAGATGAGAAGAAAAACTGAACTATTATAGCTCAGGTGCACTGCTAAGAAGTGCAGCATACATATAGTTAAAGTGAATAGGAACAATAGGTCAGCATGATGGAACTTGTGGGGGAAAAAAAAGCTAGGAAACGTGGAGGCCTACAAAACAGTAAAATATATATATCATCCCTGGAATGATCTTTGGACTCATGCCTTGTATTAATAAAAAGAAAGCAAAAAAAAAAAAAGGAAACCAGATCTTTGGCAAAATAACAGAGAGCAACATGAAAGTGCAGATAGAATTTGCAACTGCGCTAATTTGAATCAAACTCTGGAAAGCTTCAAAAGGTTCCAAGAACTAAACTTTACAGAACTTTAGTGTAGAAATTCAACAATGATTTGACATCTGCTTCTTTCTTCTGACACTTACTCTTACACCTTCAGATGTACATCCTATATATTCAGTTAACACCGAGAGATGAGAGAAAATTTAAGCCAACTGACCTCTCTCACCTCTAAAGATTTCTCACTAAATCATCCTATTATCTCTCAATAATCCATAAGGCATCTCATGAAAACTGAAAACATCAGTCACGTATTTGTAATACAAGAAGCACGTTACTACACAAGATAAAGCCAGCGATTCATCTAGTCCAGCACCACGGTGCTGATAATAGTAAGGCTCACCTTCCTCTAAGAGGAAATTCTGCTTCTAACATGTAGAAAACATAATGTCTACGTGGAGGTCTCTCCATCATAAGCTATTGATAAGCTTCTCTTGTAAATTATGAGATTTTAGAAGTGCAATTTTTATTTTTATTTTGGCTAGAATTAACTATGTTTACATTTTCCACACAAAAAAAGTAATCATTTTCATTTTTATCTCGCTTTCCATCTCTTTGATTCCTTGTTGCAATATGTTGAATGGCTTCACAGTGTGTTGCCGAAGAAAAGGATCATTTTATTCATTTTCAGTTTTTTGCTTGCTTTTTTTTTTTAATATTTATTCTTTCTTGAATTATTAGCAAGGAAAGAGGAAGGTATAGCGTATCTTTCATAAAAAAAGTTAACTTTATACCATTGTTATGCTGGATCAAGTCTGTCCAAATGTTCTCTGTACTTATCTGTAATTAGTGACCAGTTCAAATCAACAAAAATGTACACACATTTGTCGCCCTATTTGGACGTTCACTTCTCTATCTAACAAGAATTAGGTACCAAAACATTCTAAGATTTGATTCTATTTATTTAAAAACCTTAAAAAAACCCTGAATCCTTATATTTAGAATTCATCTCACTGTATGTAATGTGGAACAGATATCAGAATTTCAAGAATACAATTGCTAATAACAATGAACAGCCTGTAGCAATTAATGATTTTTTTAAATGACAAATACTGTGGGTCTGACTATAATTTTAATCCTTCTGCCATACTTTTCTTTCATATTTAATAGATTAGAACGATTTGCTGTTGTTTTTTAGATACAGCTCTAAGGATATATTAGGATATGATGGATTCAAGAAGCCATACTTTTATTTAAAACTTCTTCATCTAGTAAATAGACCTTTAGAATTTCTGGCTTTAATCATCAGTTTAATGAAGTCTAATGGATCTGTTATTATCCTTTCCCTTTAATGTAGTGATGAGAATAAAAATATAATCAAGAGTGTTTGAAATAGAGGAATAAAAGCTGAAGACAAGGGAGAAAAAGCAGTACAGGAACACTACATCAATGAAAGGTCAAAAAAGCTGTAAATATGTAGGTCACTCTAAAAGTAATGCCTCATTTATTTCCATGGAAACTATGACAGATACAAAAAGCACAATAACACTACATGACAGAGGAAACTCTCACCTACAAATCACTATTTTTCAACATAGTCACGACCATTAGCTATGCATTTTCAGCAGTGATGAACAAGAGCCTATATGCCGCACTCATGAAAATCTGCACCAGTGGAAGTGACCCAATGTAGCTGCCACCACTGCTGAAACACACCACACCTCACTATGCTCACATCCACAGTTTGGCCTCCATAAGCATTCAGCAAGCATGGATGAATGTCAATGGATGCATTTTTTACCTCACAGAGGAATTCAATATCACACCTTTGCTTTGTATGCATTTCCATGTTTGATGCCATTTTGTCAGATAGCCCTTTTGCTACCATCTGTCAAACGGCAACAAAATTTAACAGAATACTAGTGGAAAGGTTCAACCTCTACTGCCAGACCACTGACATCCTCCTCTGACATTGTGGGTCAATATTGTAAAATAGGAGGCATTAGTTTCAGAGCAGTCATTGTAGATTTTTCTATAGTCAACCAACCTAAAAACATACTAACATAGTGTGTCTATGGTCCCAACGCTGATTGAAAAACCTGCAGCCTCCTACACTTCTTCCAGAAACCCCATATGCCCCATTGTGATGAACAAGATATGAGTAAACCTGGTGCATTAAAAACCATTTTCAAAATTAAAAACCATTTTCAAAATGAAATAATTTTACAAAAAACTACTTGACTATAGTAAGCAAAAATTGTGAATGAGATTATGCTATGAATATTTTGATTGTGTTTCACCTAAACTAAGATTACTATACAGGAAAAATAAAGTCCAATTTCTTTCCATTAAGGTAAATTTAATTTATATACCTATTTTCAGCAAGTTTCTCAATTGAATTTTTTTTTTTTACTTTTTAATAGTTTTACTATGTCAAAGAAATACAGGATAGAAGACAAAATCTTAAATTAGAAAAAAATGATGGATAAGATAAGGATGCATGAGGAACACATGCATACAAGTAACAACAAAAAATGGTATGAATTTTTCCAAGAAATTATCCCAAACTCTGAAATTTCTAAACTGTGTAATTTCTATATGATATTTAAAACTATTTTTCCTCTTGTCCTACAAAAAATATTAGTTTTAAATTCAGTTTGGATTTTTATAGAAAATGGGAAATCAGATTTCTTGTATCCCTAGCATAAAAAGATAAACTTAATGTTTGGGATTTTTTCTCCCCGCATTCTTGGGGCAAAAGCATATAAACTATTTTATAAATAACATAGCTTTTCTTTATTTATCCTATCTGACAGTAGAAAACATTTCACACTTCTTGTATTATACACTTCTCTTTAATTAAAAAAAAAAAATCAGCATTATCAGAAGCCTATCACTCCCTACCACAATAGTAAAACTAATATAAACTGGAAAATTCTATGTCCTCTTTGTTTCTCAATCTAAGTATCGTAATTAATTATTTTATAACATGCTACAATACAGTTACTTGGTATTCTTTCAGCACACTGAGTTATGAAAGAGATTTTAGGAAATAGTGACAGGAAAAAAAAAACACATTTTGTATATGAAGCAGCAAGGGAGACAAGACTAGATCATTTAACTTTGGTAGATGACATGAACCTGTTCAAGATCTGAATAGGAAGAGTTTATCTTTCTGGCTTTCTTTTTAGACACATTTAGTTGCAAAGCTTGTTAAAGAGAAGATAATATCTGGAGGTAGATGAGCAGATAGATTCATCATGGCTATTTCAGCTCATTGATGAGATCAAAGAAATGGAAAAAAAAAAAAAGGAATTGATTTAGCTTTTTATACTACAAAAAAGCAAACATTACCCAGCTTCCCTTATTGATTCCTCCCTACACCACCCCTTGACTCTCTTCCTAGATTTCTGCAATACATGTAACTCCTCTGGTTATTAATCTTTTGGCTTCTCATTTCCACTACAGAAGATCTACACTTCCCTTGTAGCCTAAGGGAATTTTGCCAATGAAGTACAATTTAAAGTGCTGGGCAAAACGAGCAATGAACTCAGACTAATCGTCACATACAAGTTGCATCATTTTTTTCCTAAAAATGTGCAAGCTTGAAATAATGCCACTTAGATTCCTACTCCGAACTTAATAAGTAGTTGAGAATAGTACACTTTGGTCAGAAACAGAAAATGAATATGCAAAGAAAGCCATTTTCAGGAAAACATTGGTAAAGATTTTTAACTTGTTTTCCCCTCTAATATGAAGAGAATTTCACTTTTTTTTTTTTCCATTGGCATATGTATTCAGCTCAATACGGTGTCAAAATAAGTTTTCTATGCCTTTTGAATTTCTCCCCTTTCGATGGAAAAATGGTGTAAAGGGGAACATCAAGGTGAACAATTTTGAATAATCTATCCATGATTTTCTTATAAGTTGCATTTCTATACATTGAGTACACGGTATCCCTGTATGACTCTTGGGCTGTCCAATATATTCAAGGATAATGGTAATTAGACATTTTGTAAAGGATAAAAAGTTGAACAACTCCTTCTTTCCTTCCTTTCACACAACAGTTGGAGCCAAGTGGTTGTTCAAGCTTGTTATACACAATCCTGTTGTTATAGGGAGAACTATTCCATAAGAAGATTAGATATTAGCTTAAGCTGCCTTGGTACAACTGAATAAGCATGAGCCTACAGATATACAAATGCTAAATCCACTGGCATTATCATTTCTTAAGCATTCAGAAACCTTCGAGCTTTTCTAGATGGTAAAGCATCCTACTACACATAAGTCTATTTCACAGACATACTAAATCTGTTTATTTTGAATAGAAACAGCATTGTTCAAGCTAAGTTACAGTGTAATAAACAGATTAGGGCATTAGGCAACAGAGTTATTAAAAGTGAAAGATCCTCAAAGTGAAGGGGAAGAAACAAATGTCAAATCCTCTATTTCAAACAAAAACGTAATGCAATTTAAATTAAATCTACCTCAAAAGAATTTATATTTTGTCATCATACATCAGTATTCTTAGTATCAGTTCAGAAAATAAGTAACTTCTTAAGTTGAATGAAAAATTACCCAGTCCTTTTTGATTCAGTCTGAATTTTCAAATTTAAAGTAACTTGTTAATTTATTTAAGGCAGCTTGTTAACATATTATTACACTAAAGAAAGATTTAATTTTGCTTTTAGAAATCTGACAGCATTTCATCTTTTTCTACTGTCCTCAATGGCTTGCGGCAATTTGATAATAATGCAAATGGAGAATAAGTAACATTTTCTTTTACCTGCAAAGGTAAAACTTCTAGGGAAAAGGTTCATCCATGAACTTTCTCTTTGAGAGTTAACATATACTGATCAGAACTACAGGTCATACGCTGAAGCTTGACACAAAAATGTTCTTAATGTCATCACTCTAATTATTCTTATAAAATAAATTGTGGTATGAAAAGTCAAGAAAGTCAATGATCCTTGATGAGCAGACGGGCTTTTTACTGCTAGCTATAGCTGTGCTTCCAGCAGTACACAGCCTGAAGACTAAGCAATTCTACATTGCCTTTGAAAGGCATGGATTTTGTAGATACTACCAAAAACTACAGAAATAGTGTTGGGTTGGGAATCGGGGGTTGCTTTTAAGAAGTTGTTAATATCTATGTCTTTATTGTCTCTTTAAATCAAAACAGCCTTTATAGCTGCCCTACTTAGGTTTAGAATACTGCACCAAATAAAAAATAAACATTAAATTTTCTTACATTTATAGCACGCTCTAAATCAATCTAAATTAAAAAAATAAATAAACCAGTGACCTAAATCTCTAAATTTTCAAAGTCCAACCAATACTAAAAAGTGAGTTAAATACTGAGAGACCATAAAATATACAAGTTGTAAGGGAAGACCTAAACACATAGAGCTCAGACTTAACTGAGCTTAACTCTCTTAAGAGAACTCATCTTGTTCATAGGTACATGCCTTAAGAAAACATCTATCCCCCATTTCTAGTCAACATAAAGATAAAGGAAGAAGTACCTCTGTGCTAATGGTAATAGCACCAAGCCCTAAGAAACTGAACAAAAAAAAACCCAGTTCCTTTCCTGCTAGTTGGGCCATTATGCAAACGCCTCAGAGATACACTGCTCAAAGCAAACTTTAGCTTAAAATAAGCTCTGTCACATTTAGACTGTATGACTGTTGTAACAGAAATGGGGGAGTATCATGTGTGCTCTTCAGATAGCATGAAAGTCAGAAAATCCAAATACATACACAAAGTTATTGCTTTGAGTTATCTACTGTGGACACAGATGTTTGGGATGAATAAATCATACTAACAGTAGACATTGCAGAAAATGGCTAGGCTTATGTGTTCTCTAGCCACTGCCAGAGACAGAATACTAGGCTAGAGAGACCCTTGGTCTGAGTCAAGGGTATTTCTCATATTGTTATCTCAGAGTACAATTTTCAAGCATTAGATCAAATGAGAACATTATTGTCTAGGTTTGGATATTCTGTGACATCTAAACACATATATTTCCAACAAACACAAATATTTCCAACCCCCCCAAAGGAATAGAATGAAATAGATGTTCTTTCAGACAAGTCTGGGGAGTGCAGAGAGCACTATGGTAGAATTTTTCCCATTCTTCCTATTTTTCGCTTCATTTTAAGGCTTTTTTTTTTTTCTTTCTGAGAGACTCATATGTAGAATTTTTATTGAATTATTACATATGTCAGGAAATTTAACCGCATGCTTGACCTTACAGGATGTGCTTGTCCCCAAGCTTTCCAATCCAGAGCATCAACAAACACATTTAGTATTCAATTTTCCACCTCCTTTATTTTTTATCTGAGACAGAATACCTGGAAATGAAGAATGAAATATCACTACAGTAAGTTGTACTTATTTCTCTTCTGATGCTAGTACTGATGCTTCACTGCATTTGCTCTTCTATTAATCTCATTGTTCTGTAAAAAGGAAAACTTGTGTCTACTATCTACAGTATGATATGTTGGGAAACAATGCTGCAAACAATTATCAACTCATTATTTCATTTTCCAGAAATGAAGTTTGAGAAAAAAATTAGTCATCAAAACAGAAGAATATTTGGTCTAACCCAAATCCCAGAAAGAAGGCATATTTACACAAACAGTTGCAGAAAATTAGTTTTTTTTCTTAAGAGTTGTGGATTCGTTTGGTGTTTTGTGCTCCTCCACCCAAGGAGGAACCTGGCACCAGTACGTGCTGGGGGCTAACCAGCTGGAAGGCAGATTTGCAAAAAAGGCCCAGCGGGTCCTGGTGAACATCAGGATGAACATGAATCAGCTAAGTGCTCTTGCTGCAAACGGTGCTGCTCTTAGACTGCAACCTAATACTAAGTTGCAAAGTATGGCAAGCAGGCTGAGGGAGGCAAGCCCTCCCCTTCACTCAGCATTGGTGAGCCCACAGCTGGAGTGCTGTGTCCAGTTCTGGGAGAGACATGGATATACTGGAAAAAGTCTAATGAAGAGTCACAAGAATGATGAAGGGATTGGAGCATTTCTCCTGTGAGGAGAAGCTGAGAGAGCTGGGCCTGTTCAGTCTGGAGAAAAGGAGGCTCAGGGATCATTTTACGAATGTCTATAAATACCCGAAGGGAGGGTGCAAAGAAGATGGAGTCAAGATCTTTTCAGTAATACCCAGGGACACAAGAGGCAAAGGGTACAAACTGAGCACAGGAGCTTCCATTTCAACAAGCAGAAAAACTCCTTTACTGTGTGGGTGACTGAGCACTGGCACAGGTTGCACAGAGGGGTTGTGAAGTCTCCACTACTGGAAACTTTTAAAAGCCATCTGGAAATGGTTCTGGGTAACCTGCCCTAGCTGGTCTTGTTTGAACATGGGTGTTGGATCAGAAGTGCCTTCCAACATCAAAAACCCTGTGATTCTCTGAAGAACGTGCCACAAAAGTGCAAATAGACTGAGAAACAAAAAAGAAAGAGGATTCAATTTTCCCTATTCTTACCACATGACACAATTAAGTTATTTTAGCTACATCATAACATTGTAACAATAAAGGATGCTTCTTTTCCAAGCTATTGCCAGAAGCTATCAGTGAGTTCTTACTTTTCTGAGGTCCTCATACAGCTACTTAAGAAACAAAACAGCTTAGAGCACCGCAAACCCTCTTTTTGGGAGGCATTATGAGAACTGTCATAGTAATAACCACATAACGTAGCATTATCATGCAAACTGAGCAGTGTAACCTAGATGTGGCTTCTTTCTCTTTTACAGAGAAGTCATTGTTCACTGTTATTAGAGTATGTCCCCACCCCAGCCCCATGAGAAAAGATTCAACAATATATACTGGTAAAATTGATAAGCATTCTGTTAAGGTCATAGCTGTAACCACTTTCAAAATTACTTCACCTGAAGCCAAGTTTTTATTGTAAGAACTTGAAAACTTTCAATACTTTCACTACTAATTGAATAATTGCATAGGTGGCAAAATTATTATTAAGAGAAATATTTTTCAAATTTTTTTCTTATGTAGCAGAGATTTGTGTCATATATTACTGTAGACCAGTGAAGGTACAGAAGTCATAAAACCAAAGCTTTCAAAGTAGTTAAAAAAAGGTGGCAGCATCTTATTCAGAATCAAACTGAAACGTTAACTGCATCAAGCCTAGCTTTAGCTAATAATATTAATTCTCTATTTAAATAAGCATTAAATTCAATAAGATAACGTTCCTTGACATCTACCAATGCCAACACACTTAACTGATTGGCAGTATGTTACAGATGTGCAAACGCTGCTGATAGAAATACTTTGATATACACATTAAATACATACTAAATGCTCTGGTTGGCATATTCACGGGAAACTGCAAAGCCTGTGACATATATTGATTCATCTTTTTATCACACTGTTTCTCCATTTAAACACAAATAAGGGATAAAGGGTCATTTCTGTTTTAGTCTCCATACTTTACAACATCAACATTACAAGACTGAATGACAACTTGTACTACTGCTATGGACTTCTTTATAACAAGAAATTCAGAGCTGAAGACAATAATAGACAAGTAAATGCTAATTTTTTCCTCCCACTTCTAAAGCCCATCTAAATTTCTCCCAGTAAAAACACCTGAGGAATGCTCTATCAGTCACAACAAGAGACACTCACTGCTAACTCTGCTAGTTAACTGAAAGGGTAGTTGTGACTAAGGAGTAATTTACACTAGAAAGACAGAAGCGTTTAAAATGATTAAGTTCATGAATATTCAGAATACTCCTCAAAATGAAGATACAGTCAACTTCATTTTATGAATCTTTTGTATTTCTTTTAACAGCACCTGGATAAGAAGCAGATATAAAGACAAAGAATTACTTCATAATGCTTTATGATCATAAATCTCATTTGGGTATTTCCACTCATTTAATTTTGTATCAGTTCAAGCAATGGGACTATGTATTTCCATGAGCTGCAGTTCATTCACAGGATCAACTTTAGGAGGGAAATACTGTCACTGTTGAAAAGAGTTATTGCTATGACAAGGGTAATTATAATAGTGCTTAATGCTTTGGGGAGTAATGCAACATAGCTCTGGTTCACAGGAAGCACAAAGATTATAGTTACAATGTATGTGGTATGGTATGTTATTCAGTATTATTAGCCCTGTATGACATCGCTAAAGAGAAATAGTGGCAAGTTAGAGCTAACATAACAGGAACTAGAGTATTTATAATTACCCTCTCAACATCTGCTCCATAAAATGTAATTTGCTCATTTGTGCAAGCTGCTTCTTTAGCAGATCTCCAAATCCTTTTTGGATATACCTGCTCCAATTTGTACAACTTGAATGCGGCCCACAATGGCCTGCATTTTAATTTCACATAATTTAAGGATGCAGCAGTAGGCAACCTGCTTATTTAAATTATGTAACAAAGCAACACATAAGTATGAGTGACCAGAGAGTCAGAAAGGAAGAATTCAAAGAGGGATTGTTTTTTTCTTCACTTTTCAAGAGGAAGAACTCTCAGATCGCCAGGAAGAATATTAAGGAAAGCAGTTAATATGTAGTTAAAGGAATTGTAATGAACATGAGCATATGTTGTTTTACCTAATTTTGATCAACTTATAAGTAAAAATGTCTTTATTCTTTCAGTTGGTTTTAACACACCATCTGGTTTAATTATTCCTTAGGTAGTACACTATAAAGATAATAGTAACAGTATTGTTAAGCCAATCAAAAAGAACTTTTCTGTTGTGAATTTTCACCGAGGATGTTTCTCTTAAACTCACTGATGATGAGGTCAATGTAATAAGCTTATGCAAAAGTATTAGGTAACTGCCAACTTTTAGCGGATGTGAGCTTAGGATTGTGTCCTCTATGTTGACTCAAACCTTCTGTGCATTCAGAAGAATTTAGTCCCAATCTAAAGTACTCATTTAAATTAGAGTTTCAGGCAAATTACAAAAATCCTTTGTAAGTATTTAAATAAAAGATACTGAAACAGTTTTAAAATAGTTTAGAAGATATTATGGCATTAAAAAAAAAATCTTATAGGATTGTCTGTTAAAAGGCAATAACCTGCAGTTTATTAAAGTCACATTGATTAAAGAATCAAAATACTAAAGTCAATCTCAATCCTCGTTTCAGCAAGGAAAGATATGCCAGTGAGATGTATTAAATCCACTTCTTTGATCAACTAGGCAAGTGAAATATGGAGTGTTCATTATTCAATGTATGTAATACCAGAGGGAAGGTAGGGATTTAGGGATTCACTTCAACATCTTTGAGTTGAAAAGTAATTTCAAGCAGTTTTGCATAATCCCAATTTCAAAGAGTCCTACTGAAGTTCACCATTCAACTCCTGCCAACTTTCAACTGGACCTAGTTACTGCTCAAGCTAAAACCTATCCTGTATTGATTCTCTTTAAAACTATTATTCCAAAAGCTGAATGCTCTAGCAAATTCTTATTGAAATGAATATTTTTTTTTATAATCCAAAAAATTCTGTTGCCCCTGAAGGGGTTTTGGAACTAAGGAATACAAATAATTAAATTATGTATATGTATATATATATATATATAAAAATTAAGTCTTGGACATAATTTCTTCTCAAGGGATGCATAAAAAATGAATATGGAACACATAACATACTATGCTGAATTCAGGAGAAGAAAAAGAATATTTAAATACTGTAATATTGTAACATGATACTTGTACTCTCAACTCATTCCTTGTTCCTGATTTCAGCCATGTACATGAGAAAGAACATTAGGTGGTAGTCATGAAGAGTGTAAAAAGTGGACTGAAGCCTTATCCATCATATTGAAAATAATTTAAATCACTTTATAAACAGGTTTTCTCAATTCTTATGTTTTGCTGTCTCTTGCACCTGGATACTATTGATGTCATAATACTGCTATTCTAAATTACACTAGTTAGTGGTGTCTTATGACCCAATGAGATAAAGGAGGCAAAACAATAGCTTCATATCTCAATGCCACTGCTAAATGAATTTAATAGAAATAATCTGTGGTTTACCAACTGCCTAGAAATCTCAATCAACCCAGGACTCTCTGAGCAGAAAAGAGCAAAAGGATTGAAGGGCTTTTGGGACAAGTGCTATCTTCATGCTTTCCTAAGTACTCATTTACAGCTACTGCTGTGATTACCAGGCTGAACGACTTTTTGATAGAACCAAATGCATTTGTTTTTATGCTTCAGAATAAACAACTGAACTAAATACAGATGTAGCCCATACGCTATGAAGATACCAGGCAATTTTGGGTACTCGCACGTATTTTATCAGCACAAGAGGTGTTAAATAAAGAGAGGGATTTCTCCCAGTATTCACTATGGTAACTTCTCAGAACAAGTACATTACCACCGGACATATAATATTGATGAGAAAGAGAAATTAGAGCTGTAACTTGAAATTTGAACTTAAGAGCCTTTAATAATGAGTTCAACAGAGTTAAACAACAAGTAAGATTTCAGGTGATGCAGACAACAATTCCATAAGGAATTCCACAAGGTCTAAGAACCTCTTTTCTGGATGACAATCAAAGAGCTCTCATTTTACTTCAAAAATTCATGTGGATAGTTAATAAGCACATGACATTGTACATTCTCTAACTGCAGTTGATCCCTTTTCCATTTTTTAAGCCTTCAATATCATTCACTGGCATTACACTTCATCCTATACTCATATCTGCAGCATTTTTAAATGCAACCTAAATACGTTTCTCTTGATATGTGCAAGCCAAATATAACTGCTCTTTGAGGCATTAGATATAAGGCATTCTTCAACATTATTAAGACCCTTGACTGAAACACAAAATATCCCAGACTTGTATCAAATAACGGTGACATTGAATCATTTGTTCTAAAACATTTAAACCAGCCAAACAAGAATTTCTACATACAGAGACTACTGCAACAGCTATTTGATTTTTCGTGTAAAAAAAAAAAAAAAGATTAATTCTTTCCATTTAGTAGGAAACATCTGCACTTCTGACTTCACTATCTGGAAAGCATGAGGAGGAGAAGTAGCTGTTTAGAACAATCATATCATTTTTTGTGAAAAATGGTTTCAACTTTGGGAATAATTGCTGATACCAGTAAGTTGTTAGAGAATTATTAGCAAAGCACTGAAATAAAATGTATGAAGACTGAGAAAATTTTCAAATAATTATCAATGTGAGAAGGAACAAAAAGATAAAAACTGTTCACACATATCAGCAGTTAAGAATATACAATCCTAAGAAAATTCTCCAGTCACTGACACACTACAGTAGTTACCTAATGTATCAAAAAATGTTGAAAAAGGGAGCTTGATGTATTAAGAGAAAAGCAACCACTTTATCCCTTTCTCTCCTTTTCCATTTTATTGCAAGTTTTAACAACATGATCAAAAAAACAAGAGAACATGAATTACTAGGTTTTTTTGCCATAATTTTTAAGTAGAGAGTTATATACATACTTGAAGAACAAAAGATGTACTGGGACTCAGTGAAGATTAAGCTCTACCCTGTTCTTTCCACTGCCATGTCAATCAAGAAAATATCGATAGCTTTTCTACAGTTTTAATAAATGTACAGTTCTTCTAAAAAGGGGTCAAATAAATGATTTTTCTTAAGAGAATTCCACACAATATTTTCTAACAAAGCAACTTTCTCCATAAATGCAGTAACAAGACTTTGATCTTGAGTTTCAACATATACACGCAGAAATGGACATCATGTTTATTTACCCTAAAAAGACTTCTTTTGATCGTGACTGCTGATGCCAGGTGTTAAAAGTACCAAACCACGCAACACTCAAATACACCAGAGCTAGACGCATTCCCAACTGCTGGACAGCATCTGATACTTTTTTCTAAGCAAGGTGTTCAATATAGTAGTAAAAACACCACCACCTGTCAGTTGGGCCTCAGACCGGGCCACCAGGCTGAGACAGCACCTGTGGCTCGATGACCTTCTCCTTACAGGGAAACAAAGGAACAATCCTTTATTTTAAGACCCCTGGCAGCTCTGGTACAGCTGACCTCCAAATACTCCTTTTTCCATCCCAAAGACAGCAGCAGAGGGGAAAAAGTAATGGCTTGAGATGACTTGGGTCATTTTTCTGTGACCAAACTCAGGATAGTAAAGGATTTTTATTTTTTTATTTCTTTTGCCTACCATCTTCAGACGCACAATGATAACACTCATTCTATTTACTTGTTAATAGGATCTAGGATCTGAGTGTTAGTAGCACAGCATGTTCACAACATTCAACTCATCCTCATACTGATTGTGAATGTAAGCTCTGTCAAATGCAACTGTCTAGAGAGAAGCTGCTAAGAACCAAATTGCAGGAAGGCCAAAATTACGCTGGAAGGCTGACAGAAGTGCTCTGAAAAACAAACTTTCTTTACAATCACTTCCATTTACAAACATGTTTGTTCTTGTCCTACTAAACAAGATGTACTCTTTCTGAGTTTCAAGCAAGATGTCCTGGAACATACCTGCTTTTCAGGTTGGATGGGGGATGGTGAAGCAATCATTCAGAATTTTATACTTGCAGCGTATGCATAGAAGGAAGGGGAAATTGTGATTTTATAGGGAAATGAATCTCCAAACTGGACAAAACTCAAGAGCTTCTGTTCAGCAACAGAAAACAGACATCAAGCAATGAAAACTTGTACAAAGTAAGCCCAGTTTCTCATGGCATCACCATTCCAAGACAGACATTATGTTTGCCATTCTTGGCAATGAAGAAAAAGATGTTAAAACAGTATTAGCATCATTCTGATACTAATTCGCACAAGATTAATGGAATAAAATACAAATGCAATTTATTAAGATTAATTCACTCTAAAGTTCTTCTCTTACGCAGAAAAAAAGAAAGACTCCTATTAACTTATTGAGCTATTTATTCTGCAAAAGAGACGGATATGTTTGTTGGCAGAGTTTTATGAACCTGAAAGGTAATGGGGCCCATAAAATTCCTTGACACTTGTTTCAGAGCTTCACAAATTCAGAGTGTATACTTGACATGTCAAAAGAAACTACTTTGTTTTGCCTGATTCATCATAGCAGCCAAATATACTGCTCACAAAGATTTCCTAGAATTTATTCACTTCTCTTTAAAAATATATTAATTTACTTGATGCAATATGTCTGTCATCAAACATAAAAACAGCAGCTGCATTATGCCTGTCCTCCAAAACAAACAAACAAACAAAAAAACAACATATCACAACCTCTCTTCTCCAGTGTTATCAAAAACATATATAGGAAATACATTTACATTTAGAAGCCTATTGTTATTCTAAAATCAATATAGTTTATGGAAAATTGAGATTCATCCTGCATAAATGAGCTTCCTATTTGTATAGAAACTAGTTAAGCAATGGAGGAAAAAAAATCTGCTATAAAATGAGGCTTCTGCTGTGTACGTGCTTATTTTAAATGCAGTCAGAATCACTGTGTAAAATGACATTCTAGGAAAAAAAATATGCCGTATTTGTAGATACTACATGAAAATGTTTTCATATTTTATCATATTGAACAGAAAACAAAAGCACATTTTTAAGAGTGATATTTCAATCCCAACTTTAGTAATCTAGCTTTTTTTAAAAAAGTATATTTAATTAGGTAAAATTTGGTAGATATTTTGATATTTTGATCTCGGGCTTGCAAGCTATTCTTCCCTTGTTAGTTTCGTTACCTCAGAGACTCTTGAAATCTTCAATGTGTTGTTTCATCATTAGTTATTTAAAATCAAAGTTCAAGGGAAAAACAAACAAACACTCTTTTCACCATTAATTCTCCTTCCTTATCTGCAACTGATTTAAAAGGAGTCTCTTCATTTGCTTACACACAATAAATCATTCCTCATCTTGTGTATTTAAACCAGTTCAAAATGCTTTTTTTCAGGAAATAAGCATTATGGTCATTTTCCCAAAATAATAATAACTGATAGATTATGCTATTTTGAAATATACCACGCAACACGTTTTTCTTTCTGCCTAAGCATAGTTCCAATAGCAGCTACTTTCAATTTGAAATAATTTTCTTTTTCTTTGCCATAATGGTATTTTAGAGAGCTAAAAGTTGTAATCTCCTGGTTATCCACTAAAAGTGCATAAACCTCCTGGCTGAGACTCCAACAGTGTCAGTATGTGTGTGTGTAACAACTGGAATAATTAGACAAATACACATCAAAAAAAAAAATCCATTTTTCCAGCCTCAGCTACAGTACTGTTGGGAACTAAGACTTTGATTACTTTCAACAGCTTTAATTCCTCCACTAAGACAGTTCCTGTATTATGCAAGCATGGTATTGGACGTTCTATCTTTCAATACGTACAGGTTCCTCACAAGCAGCAATGTTTCAAAACCAGGTGCCTCTGCAAAAGGCAAGAAATAAACAAGGCTGGACACACAAACCACTACCTCAAAGCAATCTCTGAACTCAACTCTTAGCTTTCTTTAGATGATTTGCAGCCATAGATGTATCTAACACCGTATAAATCAATAAAGCTCTTTACCTTATAGGACTGGAAAGAACTGCTTTTATCAATATTTAAAGTGTTCTCATATAATGTTGCAGGAAAGACCCATCAAAGAAAAAATTACATTTACTGACCAAAATATTCCTAAATAAACAAAAATTACTCCTCTCAAAGGTCCCTTACAAGATATAAGTAAACCAATACGATAACTTCATTTCAAATGAAGTAAAACTCAAATTGATGATCCAGAGTATCATGTGACTTAATTGTATCTGCAACCATGTGTTTATACATCAATCAATCCTGAGATGACAGTAAAAGGAAAAAGCAATGAATGCACAAACAAGCATAAGCGTAAAGTCCTGTGCTTTCATTTCTTAAGGATAGGTTTTTCTCCAGTGGGCAGTTGTCACACAGCTGTTCTTGATTTGTAAAGCTCTCTGCTGACTTTTAAAGAAACACTATCAAAATCAGCAAATTAAAATCTAAGTTCCAGTTCTTTTCAACTTGTCAACAGCAGGATTAACAATTTTATTTCCTCTCTTCCTTCTTTAAACACATTTGTTTTTTTACTTCCAAGCCTTCCATATTTCCTTCCCATTAAAAAATAAAAATCTTGTGATTATCTCTCCTCTTCAGGAAAATAAACTGGTGAATTTAGAGATCTGGGAAATAAAGTCATATTTTGGTAAGTTAAGTTCAAATACAATGCTACATCCTAAGAAAAAATATATGCATTTGTAAAAATACATAGTCTTCAAAATGACTGGAGTAAAACAGAAAGCAAAATATGAACACAAAAGATGTTGAAAGCAAACTTTAGAAACACTGCTCTTAGACTTTACAGAAGAGGTCTGAAATTTTCATTCCATGATTTATGTTACTAGCCAAAAATTACCTTTTCCAGATGTCTCTCAAACAAAGACCATGGTTTATGTTTTATATTCCTGCTATCTATCTTAAAGAGCTATTTCACAGCTGGAAAAATGTATAACATCCAGCCAAAACATAGGTTGTCTTTTGTCACACAAAACATACATCACTTGAATAATACTAAAACGTATTTAAAATTTAGATATTCCAATCATGACAAATAACACAACAACCATGTAACATGGTTCTCCAGCATTTTGGTCATGGAAGAATGACATGATAGAATATTGCCTCAAGCATGCAGGTCTACTGTACCTCCATAAAATGCAATATTACTTTTACTGCCTGAGAAATGCTCTACCTCTCTTCCCATCGTTGAGAAAATGGAAACTAAAAATGTTTGCTCAAATCCCATGCATTGAAAGTGGAAGCATGTTTTTCCTCAGCATCTCACTTCTGCTGTTTTAAAATTCTTTTAACTTAATTCAGAATCACAGAAGAAAAAATAAAATCTGGTGTTGGACGCGCGTTATTCACACTGCTGTTTCACTAACTTCTAATAACATACATACATGCAAAATGATCAGAGTTTATAATTGGGCTCAGAGAATATGATGCATGTGGAAGAAAAACAATCAAGTGCAATTCTCAAACCTCTGCAGGGCTAGCAGTTGGGAAGAAAAGCCTCTACACATAAATCAAGTTAATTTGTTTGAGAAGTCACTAGCAAGCCAACGTGATTCACATAGCTGTACTTGTCAGACTTAGTAATAGACAAAGCATTTCAGAAAGCAGCAAGATGAATAGTAGGGCCAATTCACCTGACTTTAGTTAAGAAAAATAAAGCAAACTGAAAAATGTAGAAAAATTATTACTGAGATTCTGCACCAACGCAGAGCACTACATTCTAAAAGAAGCTCTCGGGAAGGAAATGGGCATCAGTTGTGACAAGCAGCAAAAAGAAAGGCTGTGAAATATATTGAGAATGAACTCTATTAAGATAATGTATGAAATATTTATTTGATTTTACAGATTTGGTCTGCGATAGAGACAAAAAGAAAAACACTACAGAAATTTTAAGGGCTTAACACGAATAATGAGGAAAGTAGTTGCTTTGTTTTGTTTTGCATATTATATTAAGACCTCAAGAGGAAAAGACTATTTTCATACTGCAAAACCGAGGATTCTGAAGCACATCCCTTTCCTCTATATAGAGATAAATTATCTGAGAAAACATTAAGCAATGATTCTTAGTGTAACATATGCTCAATACGATATCAGTCTCATAAAGTCAGAATAATATTTGTGCCAAAGAATATACTGGCTTACCTATATTCCTGTCAAATGTCAGAATGGAAACAGATAAGGATTAAGCTGTTTCACAGAAATTGCCTTTGAAATGCCACCAACTAAGTATTATAAATTGTTTTCAAACTAATTCCTTGGAACTGTATCTGAAATTCCTCAAATCCATTTATTGTAATTACAAGTGGCAGTTCATGCAACTTGTTATCACCCTGAGAGTTTGCAGCAGCACTTTACAAAACTCTACAAAACATAGCAAAGATTCCATATAACATTATTAAATGTTAAAAGTCTCTTCAGTAAGGCATTCTCAGTAAGATTATATTAAAAATAATGACATTTATAGATAAGATTAAGGTAGGGATCTCTAGCTATACAGAAAGCAAACCCAGTTTTGCTCAGCTGTTAGACAAAAAATGTCCATGAACAACCTAAAGTGAAGATACATACCATGGAAAAACATAAAAAGTAGGAATGTATTCGTTGAATGATCAGATACAGATAAAAGAATAAAGTCTGGAAAACAAAAACAAAAACCTCTTAAGACGAAAAGGACTGTAAAAGAGACATTTGCATTGAAAAACACAGAATTGGAAAGCATTTTAGCACAGGCCAGTACTCTAACAAGCATAATGTGCATTTTTTTTCAAAAATGGTTTCTGTTTTCCCAGTAGGGGGAGAAGGAAGAACAGGAGGAGATGAGGGGGTGGCACTTCAGTGTTGTGAGCAACTCATACAGGCTCTGATGTTCAAGGTGAAAATAATATAGAACATAGAGTAGAATAAATAAGTTCTTTTGGAAGGGTCCTTCAAAGATCAGCTAGTCCAACTGCCTGACTACTTCAGGACTAACCAAGAGTTAAAGGATTTTATTTCTAGTCTTCTTCTTCCCTGCAGCTTCCTATACATATATATACACATTGTTAATCTCTAAACTTTTTCTTAGCTAATTCACTAGCAGGTGATTAAAATAAGTTAATCACACTGTAAAATTTTGCATGGTGCAGAAATGTTTAATAATGTTTTCTACAGAACATGCCTAAAAATGATGAAAGCACAACAGTCAAGTTAATAAACTTTGGTACACTGACCTAAATTTCACCTAGTTTCCAGCTTTGGGGGAAAAGACAGCATTTTTAGTGTCTAGAGTGTGAAAATACTGGCAATGAAACAGGAGCAAAGTAAGCACAGTAAGACAAAACATATTGCAAAAAAATGTTCAGGACACAAGCTGTTTGCAAAGATGTCTTCAGAAGATCCTAGTACTGCATGCCAACTACATCTCTCAATTTACACAAATTCTTTGCTGCAACAGTTCAGTATCTTGACCTACACTCTTAACGAATCTTTACCACAAGCCTAATTTTCCACGCTTTTTTTTCCCCTTTCTTCCCTACAGAAACATTGAGCTGTTTACATAAAATTAAGCATTTAAACATTAAGTGTGGACCTTGAAAATAACATAAGCAATACTCTAAAGATGCTGTCACAAAGGGTAGGATTCCTCTGATAACACGTTATCTTTCAATTGTCTAAGCTGCATTATGGTCCACAAAACTAAACATAATGCAGTTTGAGGCAAACTATGCCACAAAAAGGTATCTAAAGTAGGTTGCATGTCTTGCACAGTCAATTATCTCAATTTCCATTGACTTTAAAAGGAGATTATGATAAATGTAAATGACTGTACTGCAGGAATCTTAATTAAAGAAAGATCAATCTCATTCAAAAAGTGCAAAATGTGTTTGCCATGTCTTTTTAACATAAATATTTGTTTCTTCTAGTTGGAGCTGATAACCTAACAGGAAAACAAACACATAAATTATTTTTGGTATCTTAGAAGTATTGTTAACCTGAGTATTAAGATATATAAATACATGCTAGGTCTAATGCTCTATAGGCAATGATTTCAGGGAAACTATCACCTTTAAATAACATTCAGTGAGAACAATTTCTAAGGCTTCTTGCTTTTTTTTTTTAATATTGAAGTGTTTGTGTTTTTTTTACAGAGCATACACATGCATAAACGCTTATACACTTACTCATCTTGAGATGAGTCTTGAGGTGAATGTTCAATAAAGTACTACTGACAGAGTGTATTGAAAAAGCACTGGAACAGACTTCTGCTATTTTTCACTAAAATCATTTTCAAGATTAACTCAGATAACCGTATTAGCTCAATTCAGAAAATAATTTTATATTGTTATGATTCAAATCTATATCCAGAAGAGAAAAAGAGAAAATGGTGAACCCTTTCAGTAACACCAGAGAATGCCATCAGTAACATATAACTTTTCACAATATCTGATACTCTCATTTTAGTTTAGTTTGAAGAAAGGTAAGAAATTGTCAGAAGTTTCTGGTTCCACAGCCTTTCTGCATTTCTGTCAGCAAATGGATCATTTAAAGAAAAATGCAGAAGCTTAGCTTAGACTCACTTCTACTGTTTGGCTAAGCTGTTCTACCAAGCTGCAGTGGTATAGTTTAATGTAAAAATTAAATATTCCACAAAGAGGAGTACAGACATCTGAGAGTATTAAAAGTAATGCAGGCATTTGGCATTAACAGTATGTCATTTTGTCCGAGTATCATCACTTAGAATCCATTTGTCACTATCAGAGTCCTGAGACAATCAGGACCAAAAAAATAGGCCTAAGACCAAAGGTAAAAGCCATCATAAATTACACTGATTAAGAAGAATACAAATTCCCTTTTACATTTTGATAGATAGAATTCGGAAACCCAATTTTTTTTTGTTTTCCCCATACCAAGTAATTTCTTCCTTCTGTAAGAATTAAGGACCTTTCTCTCCTTAATGACACAGACTTGTTAGCTAGAAGAACCAGGAGATTCTACCCTTGTGCTTGAGTACAACTGGTCACTACGACTCTACTTTGTCATGGAAGAAAATCAGGGATCAGTACAATCAGTGCAATTTGAACTGTCACCAGTCTCTTTGGCATTCTGCTCTGAGCTTTTGCTCAGTCTTTGCTACACAAAATACAAACAGAACATATCTGTTAACAGCACTCAGGAATTAACCTGCACATAAAACAGACTAAAGACGAAGACAGACTCCATTCTGAGCCATCAAAACGCTAATAAGAACAAGGGGGTCATATCTCAAATTGCTAGTTCCAGTCACAAAGACAGAAGGAAGCTTTATTTTACCAGGTATGTTATCTTGAAAGCAGTGTAAGATTCCATCCTATTACCATGTTCTCTCCTTGAAAGAGGAGGAGCTGCCATTGTTGGACAGCAAGGAGGGAATGGCCTAAAGCTGCATCAGGGGAGATTCAGGTTGGACATTAGGAAAACTTAATTGATGTGCAGGGTTACAGGCTCTTAAAGAAAAGCTAGAAGATGCAAAGAACGTGGTGATGTTGAGTAGCTAGCTAGCTAACTACTAGGGAATATCCTATTACGGTCCTCATCCCAGAGTTAGACAAAATACTTTGCTGTTACCTGAGGGCAATCAAATGTTTGAAAGAAGGTGACAAAAAAACACTCTGTCCAAAGCCTGAAATAGGACAGGTCACAAAGTCTTTGGGAGATCAGTAGATCATCATATGAATGCAAAATCATACACAATTATATCTGCAATTCCTATGTTTTAGGCAGTCTACTCATTTAAAAATATGCACAAAATCTTTGAAATAAATGTCTACAGCAAAAATACTGGAAAATGCATATATTTCATATAGTTCATGTATTTCCAAATTGTCACTACACAAGATTTTCCTATTTGCAGGTCTAACATAAAAGTATATCCCCAAAGACATGACTTCCCAAAAATTCAACAATATGTCATTTTGCTATTTGTCTGTGCAAAAAAAAGTGTAACTTCCCTTTTAAACAGCCCCAAAATAACTAAATAAATTGCCAGTCCAACAGCAGAACAACACATCTGGTCAAATATGAGCCTAAGCATGAAAACATTCCATTCTGAGTTTAGCAACAAATAATAAAACCTGAAAGATTATGGTTAATCAACACTATCTAGACTTGTCCTTGCTTTTTACACTGTTGTCCATAGTTCAGTATTCAAAAGCATTTTGTGTTAATGACCACATTCAAGACACACCTACAACAAGAACGTATTTAGCACGTCAGACGCAAGCCTAGTTGTTTCAAATAATAGCTTTATAGCTAGAATACTCACTAAGAAAGCAGGAAATCTAAAATAAATTCCTAGGGCTGCTCAGAAAGTAATGTCTCTTAGTCTATAGTGGCAGCCCTTGACATCAGAGGTGGATGTTGGTGGTATGGCAGTAGAGGCCAGAGCAAAGGGGCTCTACTGCACACTCCCAATACTGTTTTCACAGTACATGCTATGAGATCTTGAACTCTCTCCTACAACCCTACTGAAGGATGTGGAGAAGCCTATGCCATATATTTAATTGAGAAGATTCATTTCTTCCTAGAGTCTCTATCCTTCTCTGCTTTTCATTGTATCTATGACTTGTGCTATACTTGCATGGAAGCAGTAGCTTGCAGAATTTGAGGATGCATTTGAGCATTTCTAAACAGTGATTACTCATCCTTAAAGAGTTGAATTCAACATTAAAGGCAGTAATAAACCATTTCTTATGTTGACGCCCAAGAGTCCTATGTAAAGATCATCTGGACAAATTACAAGCTAACTACTTATAAGCAAACAAATTACAATCCCCCCGTCAGCTGAGTACTCACATTGGGGAATAGTAGAGCGTTACAGAGGCCACTATATTTAAAGCGCTGGTTTTATTTTTTTTTTTAAATAACCTTCCTAAAAAGGTGTAGCAGGGATATTATACAACAGGACAACTTTAATATCTTTGCTTTATTTAATGCAATAAAAGATTATGTAATGTAGAAGTAAAGTGAAGAAAGTTTGAATTCTAACTGTTGTTTCATATGTCACACTAATTCTGTGCACAGAGTTTTGGAAAAATACAAGTACAGTAATTCTTGCAGAAAACCTAATAAAACTACAGACCAGTTGTACAGATCTATTAATTTTTTCCATGTGTAAAAAACAGAGAAAGTGATATGTATGACATAGGATTAGCAATGGGAGCTGCAGTCCTTTATTCAGTAGAGACTGATTTACGTAAAATGTAAACCAGTAGTGACCACTTATCATTCAACAACTATTCAGTAGCCCATAGATGATGATGCAGTAGTGCCCATTTGAGAAGCGTCCAGGCGACAGTCGCTGCTAATGTTTATCCCTGATAGTAGTCTCAAGAAGTGCAAGGAAACTGTAAGATCTGCAGACTATAGTAACCATTGCTTTCTAGACAATGTAATCACAGAACAGGACAATGAAAAGGTATTTCTCAAATAATCAGTATCCAACAACATTTAACAACAGAATTTCAAATTAAGATGAGATCAACATAATATTTTTAATAGGAATTATCAGCATTTTTCATAGTACAAGGCCAAGTCTTTCAAATGCTTTTTTATTTGTGCTAAGGGCTTAACTTCTGTGAAATAACTTGCACTAACAATGCAGAATTGAGTTACAGGAAATACTTTGCATTTTGATAATAAATAAATGAGAGGTTCATCACCTGGGCTTCATATTGCTCTCTTCCAAGCACAATATTTAGAACATGAAAGTGAACTTTTCAAGTACTTGGTTTTGATACAGCCTTTCAAAATAAATAAATATATAAACTGCTTGCTTGTCTTTGAAAGTATTACTTTAATAGAACAGCAAAACACCACAGGGGTGTAATGTTCTATTCCTTATGCTTACAAAACAGTACAAAATATGGAAAAAAAATATGGAAAATCAAAAGCTCGTAATAGCCACAGCTTCACTAACGCTGAATCATTTGTTGTTTAAAAGTCATTATTTACCTATAAAAAGAACCTCCATATTTACAGCCAAACCAATTGAAAAAAAAAAAAAGCAGTAGAAAAATCATGCTGAATCTAAAACACATCAGTTGGATTTCTCATGTAGTTAGTACACAGCTGTGATAACACAGAAAATTCACTTGATTCACTGACCTTTTTAACATGGCAAAAAAAATGCAAAGTCTTGTTACAAAAGGAGAAAAAAAAACAACAATTCAGTGCACCTTCACAACATTCAAACAGTAACTTAAGGAATTCATTGTACGTACTTTGTGTGATCTTCTACTGCTCATTAATTATGTAGAACGCATGTCTGAGATCCAAGAAATGCAACAGCTCCTATAACTCCAAATTACAGTTAAAGGTGTTCCCCCTCTACCAGGATAGCATTTCTAGACTGTTTTTACATTTAATGATGCTTCTGATGAGTGAACAAACTCCTTGGTAGACGCACAAGTGAACTTTGTATATTAGCAGCCTAATTTACTACTTTAATCTACTCAACAGCCTTCTCCTGACGAGAATCTACCAATGTTTAGAGGGAGAATATTACATTATATTTTATATCACTATAGCAACTAACCTAATTGATCTGATGCAGGTTTCTCTTCCACCATAGGATGGAGCCACTATCCCTATGTATAATCTAAACATTTAAGAAAAAAAAAAAGTTATCTGCTCATCATTTTACCATTACAAAGAGAACATAACTGTGTTCCGGAATCTAAAGTATTAATTAAATCTAATGGCTTGTACAAGTACATTCAGAACAGGCTTTATAGTATCTGCTTAGCCATCAGTTGGAACTCAGAGCATGGTATTTAATAGTTCTTTCAGTAAACAGGGACAACCACTGAAAAATAAATAAATACATTCCCAGAAAAAAAAAAAAGATACATAAAGTAATTAGGAGAAAGGAAAGAAATATTCATATAACTAATTCAGGAATAAGCTTTGTCAGACTAGTATATTAAAAATCAAAATAAGCAAGGTTGATCAGAAGTTTTGCATCTTTCCTTCTCCACAGCACTATAAACAGTTGGTTTTTTTTTTTTTTTGAGCTGCAGAGTTTAATGTAAATGATACAGTGAGAGAAAAACAGATATGAGGTCCCTGTACTAACTTTAACAATATATTCACATGTATTTTCCCCCCCACACACACCAAATCCTGCTTTATAGAAGAGATTTAAGTAACCATACTACAATTTAGCTGAATATGAGGTTTGTAGAGAAATATAGAACTCCTTATATGGTCAAGTTCTTTTTCTTTTTTGAAAAATATTGCAAGACTCTCTCTCTTAAAAAGCAACCTATTCATCATCCTCCCCCACCACAATTATGCCTTTCCTCAAAAAAAAAAAAAAAAAGAAGAAAAGAAAGAAGGCAGCTGAAGGAAAAAGACTGAATAAGTCCTAGGTGATCTTGAAAAGAATTCATAAATTTTACAGTAGTTTACCTTGAAATAGCTGCTTTTTTTTCCTTGATTTTTAGACATCCTCAGCCTTTTCACATAGAAAAAACATTTTTGCAATTTTGCAAATAATACAGCTAGATGAAGTGTACATGGTGCTTCATTAACATTTGGAATTGCAGTTGTCAAATCAGTAAAACATTACATAAATGGTGGAGTGTTTTGACACTGCATATTTTAGGCTGCGTGGTGTTTTTCATCATTATATGGCACGAAGAGCGTACTACATGTTTGAGGAATACTGCTGACACTGAGTGAGCAAAGTAAGTAGGAACTGGTCATTTAAACACACCAGAAATTCTCTTCCGATTAGCTAACACTTAAATTTATCAGTAAACAATGCCAAAAATAAAGAAGATGTAACAACTCAAGTGAAAGACGTTACTCCTTAAAAAAACAGAACAATGTCAAAGGTCTCATTGTTGAGCAGAAATATTTTTAAGGAGTTTACAGTTAACACTTTCTGAGGGTATGATCATAGAAGATAAACTCACAGAAGAATGTATGTCATTTCATAAAAAGCCTAGGACCCTCCAGAGATCTCTAATATTTAATAATATTAATTATTAAATATTTAAATTAAAGGGAATTAATTAATAATTCCCTTTACATTTGAACTATTCATTCTCTAACATGCTCTTACTGATGCACTTCTCTCTTGGTATGGATACAAATTCTTGTAAATCTTAAGTGTTGTCGAGCATACCTTCCATATTAGCATATGAAATATGGGAATATGGCAGTATGCACAAAATGACATTATTTAGAAGAGTGGCCTGTTTGATATGATTTTTTAATGAGAAGAGCAATGCAAAATGTGTTAAATTATAGAAAGCCATTACAAAATATGCTATTCTTTTTGGAATAAGTTTCTTCTCACCGTTGCCAGTACAGTGTCCTTGTAACGTGCAAAGAAGTGAATTAAAGCCAATTAAAATCTTTTTCCAGAAAAAGAAAAATCATAGAAGAATTAGAGAATATGATACAGTTTGAGAGAAGGGAACAGAGCGTTAAGAAACACGGCAGGCATGCTCCTGAAAACCAGAATCCATTTCCTATTCATCATAACCTCCACCTACTACAGCCCAACAAGACAAGCCTACAGTGAAGTTTTTCATGTTACAGCTAAGAAAAAGAAGACACACTATGGGTAAATTACAGGTCACACTCAGCTTGGGAAAATACAGTATGGATGCATTCTGGCAAAGTTGCGCTGGCCACCCTGATAAGCTACTGTTTGTTTTTAATTACTGCATAGGAATTTTGTTTGCTTCTGTTCTTCCAGTTGAAAAATTCTCACCCTGGTATGATGGGCAAACGTGCATTCTCCAAAACTATGGGCAGTAATAATACTTATATTGCATAACTGCTTGAAAAATTACACTTTGAGAACACAGAACTGGAAAAAGAAAAAATTAAGACCTTCAAAAGTATTGATATTCCAGCCACTTGATTCTTAGAGATTTATCTCCAAATGAGTGTGATTAATGGACAATCTACAAAGCTTGAAAAAGAATATGCAACACTCTACCAACGAACCTATGAAGCAGCTCTAAAACCAATAACAAGGACTCACTAAACTGCTGAAGATGTGCTTTGGGAGTTTCCTGGCTTGTTCCAGTGCAGTTTCACAGTCAGAGAACCACATATGATCCAAGAGACGTTAAGGCACCTGTCGCTTGACTAAGTACATGCTTCCTATAGGAATTATCAAAAGCAAAATTGCTCCCATTGATGAAGTGTGGACTGAAGTAGTAGAGCATGTATGCAGAGGGAACATCTGATAACAGTGAACACTGGATCAGGACTACTGCAATTGAAAAGTTGCTCCTAAGATCCAATAAATGTTTGTGTTTAGAGTAGATGTGCCATATCTTCAAACTAAGCACATCTCATACCCCCAAGAAACAACAGTATTAAAGTGTCACTCTACCTACTTTTACCACAAGAGGAGAAGAGTCGAGGCATGATACTAACTACAGCACAGTACCCACAGCTGCCAGCCTCAGACCTCAGCCTTCACCTGAAGCATTACCTGAGGATTTACATCCAGGAAAAGCACCAGGACAAACATGTACTTACTGCAGTAAGCAATTAGGAGACTAGCCAGGATCATGATAGCCCAGAAGGTTGAGGACATGCTTGGCAAGGCATTGGCATCTCTCCTACTGCTTCTCCTGGGAGATGGAGCCATTGAAGCCACTTCCCCAGAAGGGGACAAAGTCAGAGAGGTTCACCAGCCAGCTCTCCCCAGGACCGACGGCCTTTCTCCACACATAATCCCAAAGACAAGCATGTTCCACAGCCCCACGCTTCTCAGCAGCAGCACCACCACACTCCTGCGGCAGGACGCATCTTCCAGCTGGGAAGCCCAGGAGCCTCTAACGCATGCGGGACTTCGCTGCGGCAGCAGCAGCCAGGTTTCCTCCTGCCGCCGTGGTGAGGTTCACCAGCGTTGGTGTGTCCTACTGGAACTGGGATGCCTGGCGTGATGCTGTGTTTTGAAGATGTCCCACAACACGAGTTGTTGTTTTTTTTTTCCCCTCCCCCCTCTGTCCTTTTTCAAGGTGCAGAAGTTGTCCCGCTCTCTCTCCGCTTTCCTCCTCCTCCCCCAGAAGAGGGGATCTCCTCAGGCACAGACCGGGGCCGAGGCGGTGCCAGCGGCAGGGCGGCCTCTCCCGCCCCCCGCCCACCCAGCCGCGGCGCTAGGGCTCCCGCTGCCTGACGGCGCAGCGCCGCATGGCCGCGGCACCGGGGAGCCCGCCGCTACCGGCCGCGCGAGCAGCGCCGCGAAGGGGAGAGAGCGATCCCGCGGAGAAGACGGGGAGGGCGGAGGTGCCCGCCAGCGGCCGGGGATGGAGACAGAGGGGAAGGACGATCCGGTCCGCCGGGCAGAGCGGCGCTCCGCAGCGAGTCCAGCCTTCTCCCCTTCCCGGCCTGTCCCGCGGATCCGCAGCGAGCGGGACACTTCGCGCGGGTCGGTAGCAACAACGAGACGTCCTCCACTCCCCAGCCACAGCTCCGCTTGTAATCTCTGCAACAAGAGCAGCGCCGGCCCTTCAAGTAAAAAGGAGGAGGGAGAGGAGGAGGAGGGGGGGACGGTGGTCACGCCCACAGGTGAAGACCGCGCGGAGCGGCCCTTCTCCCGGCGCCGCACCACCTGCGTGCGTCCGCCGCAGCCGCGATCCGGCTCGGAGTCTTGCTCGGCTGAGCTACTCCAGCTCTGCTCGCTGCCGCCTCGGCCGGGGGCAAGGTGCGGGGTCCCCTGGCGGGGGGACGGTGGGGATGGAACGCGAGGGGCGAGCCTGGAGGCTCTCCGCGGCCTTCTCCAGGGAGGCGACGGGAGGGAAGGAGGCAGCGCTCGGCCGTCGCCCCTCGGAGCTCCCAGGATTGGAAAGGAAGGGAGGGGACCTGGGGCCTCTTCCCGCCCCCTCACCTGCTCGACATCTGTGGTCACAGAAACATTTGTAGAATCATTAAAGTTGGAAAGACCAGTAAGATCATGCAGTTCAACTGTCAACCCGTGGCTGTAACCACTCTGGACTATTTCCCTCAGTGCATCATCTACCCTTTTCTTGAAAACCCCCGGGGACAGTGACTCCATCACCTCCCCGGACAGTCTATTGCAGTGCCTTGACATACTTTCTGAGAATATTTTTTTCCTAATATCTAATCTGAACCCCCCCTGGTGCAACTTAAAACCATTCCCTCTCATTTTATAGCTGTTACCTGGGAACAGAGGCCAACCCCCACCTTGCTACAACTTCTTTCAGGCAGTTGTAGAGAGCAGTAAGATCTCCCCTGAGCCTCCTCCAGAACGAACCATCCCAGTTCCCTCAGCCACTTCCCATAAGACTTGTGCTCCAGACCCTTCGCAGTGTCATTGCCCTCCTCTGGACAAGCTCCGGGGCGCTGATGTCTTTCTTGTAGTTTCCTCCTGTATTCATCTGTGGACCTTATGGGGCACATGGTTTCTGTCACTGAAGTTTCAGGGATGCATTGGTGTGAAACTCTGCTTAGGAGCTCCAGTTCACCCATGCTCAGTAGTCTTCAGGGTAATAAAAAAATGTTCCATGTGTTAAGAGGGCCCACATAGTTGAACTTTTCAATTTGAAGTCTCCATGGCAATGTCCTCAAATTAGTATTTGAAGTTCTGTACAAAGTGGTCGTGCTCTGGGTACAAGCAGGGCTGGCAAACGAGAAGAGGAGCTTCATCACAAAATATCCCAACCACATCCTCCTGTATTTTTTTCGTACAGCTTGCTCGTTTAGGTATTTGGAACTAAGTTCAGTTTTGCATCATGAAAGCATTGTCAATGTTGTCTCTGATTTTCTGATCTAATTTTCTACCAGACTCGTCTGCATCCTTAACTGTTAGGGCAGTAGGCTTATATGTTCAAGTACAGTTCACAGAGATGAAGCTAACTATCACTTTGGTTTACCTATGCTCAACATCCCCTTCCAGGATGTGGCTTTCCCTTACTTACAGTGGGAATTTATTTATATTGCAGTTAAAAATCAGAATGTAATGTGACAAGCTTTATTCTCCACCCCCATATCATTTAAAAAAGCTTTTTTATTATTTTGCATTTAGAGACTGAATCTATGTAACACCTTCTATCCCTCACTTAGACACTAGATTTCCTTTGTAAGTCAATATAAATTCCATGCCTCCCTTGGTATCCTGAGGTATTAGTTCAATTTGATGTTATAAAGTACTACTGCATAATGAGTTTTTTAAAAGAATTGGACTTTCAAATTCCCTATTCTCAGAACAAATGTAAATAAGTATTAAGCAACAAAAATACCCCAGCATGATGTGCTACTATTCATTGCAATTTCAGGACTAACATGTAAATTAAGCCATTTTCTGTATATATGAAAAGAAAATTGATTTCCATTACACCTGCATATATTGAGCATACTGTTGAATTATATATTTTAACCATTACAAAAAAGAGAAAAAGCACGGGTAGCTTGATAAGATATATATATTGTGACATATAAATTAATAAACGTTAAAGCCATGAGGAATAGCTGCAGCTTTATATAGGCTGCTGTACCTTTCAGTATAGTCCATAGAATTTTATAAAGCAAATCTTATAGTTTACCCATTAGGCTGTGGTTATACGAGGGGATTTCCCTTGGAAATACATCTAGTTTTAACTCTAAGGACTGGGAATCATGATTACTGTTCAACTAAATAAAGCCTGAAGCCTTGCAGAAATGAAAGTATTGCTTTGCTAGTTCTGAAAATTGACATTGCTCACTTGAGACCAGGCTAACTCAGCTGGCTGAGAACTACTGAGCTACTCAGAAAGTAAGGTGCCACTCACTGAGAACAAGGATTACTGAGATGGGGCCTTTGTGTTGCTATCCACATAACAGTTTTATGTGAGGCATATTACTTTCTGATTTGTTTGCCTTAAAATTCCTTAGAAATAACTATGTTACTGTTGTTAGGAAGGTATATGTTTTCAGCCCAAGTAATGGTCTGGCTGTTCTGCTATGTCTTCTATTGAAAAGTAAGTCATCTTAGAGTAACAGTACTCATAGACTGAAATTCTACTTGGTGAAACAGTGGCAGGATGTGACCTTAAGTTAATGTGTTTGTATCCTTCTTGACACATCTCCACCCATGGTCATTTTCAAGGAAACTGTGTTATGCCTGATGACTCTTAATACTTACCTTTTCCTCCAGCAAATTCCCAGTATTCAGACCTGTGAGTGTGCAGGGATGTAGAAACAATGATTAAAGTGGTAGACAAAAGTCTGAAAGCAAATATACTTTGAATAAGAGAACAGAAACCCACAATAAACGCTGTATATCAGAGCTTGTCAGAAATCAGATTTATTCCCCTACAATCGGGGACACAGATCTCTTGTTCTGCCATTGCTGTTGGCAGAGTTAATATCTAAAAGGAAATTAAAATAATAGTTATGCTATTTATTAAGATTGGGTGTGCCATTGCTCCCACTGAAATTACAAGCAAAACGTTTCTATTGACTTGAAACAGGCATGGTTTGAAGTCTGTTGTATGCTGTATATATGTGTCAGACAGTTTGTGCGTGATGTGTATACGCACCACTGCTTTCTGCTAGAATGTCAGACCTGTAAAGCATGTGCAGTGATGTTGACCTCTATTACAGGTGCAGTCTCAGAGGATAAATCCTAACGTTCTGTTAGCACAGAGCAGGTAGAGGGAAAGAAACATTCTTCAGGTCTTACACAGAGACCTTCTGTTCTTTCTGAGATTTTTATTTACTTTGAAAAGAGAAATTTTAAGTAGAAAGTGGTTAAATTCTGTGGCAGTGATTAAATGCACATAGTAAAGAATTACTAACCAATACTTTATGAGCCAATAATTGAGTTTTAGTGTTAGGTAAAGTAAAATGTTTTAGTTGATTCTAAGTGTTGATTTTAAAGAAAAAAATAATTTATGTTTAAATGTGCTAATGTTGAGAGAAATGTAGGTAAAATGAATGTAGAAGAATAGTATTGATATATTTTTTTTAAATGTTACAGACGTGATTTAAATACAAAAAGATCTATGTAACATCAACTTATTACTTTATTTCACCAGAATTTTCAGAGAAAAGGCAATGGAGCTTAATACTGAGAAAGTAAGTAACTCAACTTTATTTAAGCATTTACATTTACAACAAAGCAGTTAAAAGACTTTATTTATTTTTAAATCTAATTGACTGGTAATGGCATTATATATATAGTTTTAAACTATGTTTCTGATTCAACTTGAAAAATTTCATTAAGTGATAGAAAATCCTCAGTCTGTAAAACAAAATATGTAAAGTTTTTCACCAGCATCTGTGTAAACCAATTATCCAGTTATTTGTAAAGACAAATAAAAAAACATTTTTTAAAAAAGTGTGACAGTAAAAATACACTGTCAATACAAAACATTTTTATACCTGTCTTTATAATGAATGTGTTGTCAAAACATCCGCATTATCGTTCTGACCAAATAGTATTCATAGAATTTACAATAAATTTCAGAAGAAGTCTGAAGGAGAAGCACTTAAGATGCATTTTAATTTCAATGCGTGACAAAGGCAAGTTGACACTTTTTAGACAAAAAAAAAAATGGCAATATAATATCAAAATCTGTGCATTTTTTTCAAGAAATCCTCACTGTAAATAACCAAGAAATATAATGTTGTTTTTTTTAAAATACTTCATTCTCATTTAGTTCCTTAAAATTTTGAGCTAAAGGAATGTAGTAAGTGTTAATATTCAAAACCAAACGCTGCTTAAATGTCAGAACTAAGGTTCGGTTATAATAAAATACATCTTTTTATAGCACTTACTAATAATTTTTTTTTTTTTTTTTTTTTATGATGTGGGTGTGTAAGATTGTTTCTTTGCATTGAAATGCCTACAACTGATGTGGTAGATAAGTACGTTTCTGTAACTTAGCAACCTCCACTGTTTCAGAAAAAAAATAGGTATATGGAATGCTATTATTGAAATATTCTGGTGTTTCGCAGATTATCAAATCATTCAGAAGTGAGTCATTACCTGAGCTATAGTGCTGCTATAGTCTGGATCTGACAGTAATAACAGAAATAACTAACTTGTATACAGGGATAATTTAGGAAGTTATTTTTAAATATTAGGGAAAAGATCAGAACATGAAAGAATAAAACTGAAATGAATAAAAATATTGCAGATAATTTTTATTTCAGTATGTAGGCAAAGAATAAGAAGGATATGAGATCATAACTAACTGAGCAAATGTCTGTGTTGGAGATTATATAAATTATGTAAACTATCAAATCTGTTGTGGGTTAGGTGTAGTTTCATTTAATATATTAAAGTGAAAGGAACATTAAATTATCTTTTTGAAAGTACAGAAAAACTTGTGTTTGCTTGTGTAGCCAATAGCATACAAAATTATTTTTCGATAGGATTTAAGCAAGGAAAAAATAAAAAGCTTTTTTGGGTAATGTACTCAATTTTTTGTCTGTTTTTCTTCTAATTTCCTTTTATAAGTTTTCCTTGCATGACGTAACACAATTTGATAACTTACACATCACAGAAATGGTAAAGAGTGTAGGATCACAAAAAAATACATTTTTTTCTTTTCCCTCACTTGCTCCTTGGTCTTTTAATGTCTGTAGGATGTAGTTTTCCAGGAGAGAGTAATTGAGGTATCCTGAAGGTGTATATCCTATATATTCAGCAACTACCTATTTGAGAAAAAGAAGTTTAATTGCAGATCTGGCAGCTGTGTGACCCTGGTATATGTCTTTCAGGGAGCGAGCTCCGAAGAGTGGTTGTTTCCTTTGATGTTCTAATGCACAACAGAGAGGTGAGGGCATATATGGTAAGTGTTTCTGCCTGGCATTTGTTGGAAATCTCATCACTTCTTTACAAAGATTACTGTAGGGGAAGAAAGAGGTGATACTGTCTGGAGGTAGAGTACTAGATCAGTTTCTGGGAACTGACATCTGTTGATAGCTAAGCCAGTATGTTTTCTGAGCAGCTATTTAACAACTGTTTCAGTGTTTCTTTTCCTTAGTTTCTGCTGAAGCTGAAAGTTCAATGATTTCTCTGTAAAGTATTTAAAGCTATATGATGAAATGTTCTGATTGAAAGTGAGGCAAGGCACAAACATTCTTCTAATATATTGCTAAGAACTCATCTCAACAATAGGCAGTGAGTAGAGTCATGTTCTGCCTAGATGGAACTTGAATTATTAAATTCACCATGCAGCGATGTGGTTTCTCAGTGAATAGTAAGAGGCTTCATCAGAAAATAAGAATCTTGACAAACTAAAGCTACAGATTTAAAAGCTAAAATTTTCATCCAGAATTGACAAGACTTGTAGACAATGTGGTTTGTTTGCATTCTCCATTTGCCTATTCAACTACTAGCTCCTCAGAGTAGAATGAAACGGTGATTCTTTTATCTTTACACCATGCTTTAGAATGCAGCTAACATTGTGTAACCAGAAGATCTCTCAAACAAATCATCACCTTCCTGTGTGGAAATTAGAAGCTTTCATGAGTAGTGTGCTCTAGTTGATCCTGCTTTGAGCAGGTAGGTTGGAATATACAATCTCCAGAGGTCTTTAGCAACTGTAACTGTTCTTTAAAAAGTAATTGAATATTGTTATATAATAATAATTTAAAAGAAGTAATACGGGTTAGACACTGGCATGCCTCTTTAAAAAGTATTTGACTATCATCTAAGGCTTCAAGTAAAATTTGTCCTTTTACAGAACATGATGAAGGCTAGGTACCTTGGCACAGGATCTAAACCGAGTCAGCACATGGATGTAACTTACGAAATAGCTAGTAAACAGCTAGTAGGAAATACTGAGGACAAAGTTACCTTCTGTTCTGTCATTGAGACTATAAGTATTTTTGCTATCCATTTGCATCTTTATCCCAGATGCCATTCATGAAGGTAGTCACCTATAATCCTTCGTTCTAACTGTGTGTTATGTTTAGAGGAGAATGAAGTGGTGACGATAGGGCAGATGCCACACCATGTCCTCCAGGCATTCTAGTTATTAGAGCATTTGTTCAGGATGTATGGCAGCTCAGTTCAGTTCTCTTCTCTGCCTTAGGCAAATCTGCATCAATCAATGATTCCATAATGGGGCACTTAAAATCCCCTTGTTGAAACAATGTCACTGTACATATAGTAAATCAAGACTTACAGGGCAGAAGGAGAAAGTATAAAAGTGAAACTGATTCTGTAGCTATTTATGTGAGTAGTCACCTTGAGAGGAGACAAATCCTTTCTTGCCTGATCCCAAGATAGTTTCTGTAATTTTAACAATGAATGTATAATGTGCTTAATTATGAAAAAGACAGGCCATTGTAGAAGATTTATATCAAAAAACTTTGATTTACTTAGTCTTAGCTTCCATGCTTAGTTTGTGGAGTGGATAATACCTAGTGTAAGTATGTAATATTCATGGCAAATTTGTTATCACGTTGCATATAATGAGATAACCCATGATATTGACTTTCTGACATTGAATCAGTTTCCAGCCAACATATAGCTGCTTTTTCTGAGTAGCTGCATCTAGGACAAATTTCATCAAACAAACAAAAATGTTGTATTAAACTCAACAAGTTTTATGAGAAGATCAAAGAAATATAACAGTCAGCACACTGTTATTCGCTCATCTGAAGAAACTTTTTATTCAGACTAACATTCTACCAATTTTTTTTCTCTTTTATTAACAGGGAGAATTAATTAGGAAATTGAGATTTCTGGAAATGCCATTTTTCTTACAAAAAATAGTTTTCTACTGCATAATACTTTTTTGTCTTCTCAACATATTCCTTTTTTTGCCTTTCAATATCTGCAAGTTTTATAAAATGAGAACTCAAATTCTTCTTCATGGGGTTTATCTATCACAATCCAAATTGAGCACTACTATGTAGTGTTTATGCCTGCCATATAAACTGTACCTGCATGTAAACCACACCTTTTGTGGAGCGTCCATACCTAGCAAAGGAACCTCTCTGCAGGAAGTGGGGACATGGATGCACTGTGATTTGCCACATTCCCATGCCAATGGTCCCAGCTCAAGTGGGGAGCAGCAAAAACCTCACACCTCTGCCTCACTTTGGTGGAGTCTGGGATTTTCGGAGCAGGTCTTGGTGTGGATGAAGGATGGGGACCTGGTGTGGCAGCGGAATATGATAGTAGAGTCAGCTGGATTTTGTGGATGTTGTGGCAGCTGAATGGGTGGATGTAAAAAGCTGCAAGAGACTGTCCTTCATGAATTTTGCCCAGAGAAGTTGAAGAGTTCTCCATCTGTGGAGATGCTCAAAACCTAATTGGATGTGATTCTGAGCAACCTGGTGTAGTTTACCACACCTGAGCAAGAAGTTGAACTAGATGGTCTTGAGGTCCCTTCCAGCCTAAATCTGTGATTCTGTGAAAAACAGCATTATTGTTTTTCTTTTTAGAAATGGATACCCTTCCATATTGAAAACTGTTGAACATGTAGTGTAAGTAGGAAGACAGAATGCCTCAGCTGTGCATGTTAACTTGTCACAAACATGTTTTATTCATAGGGCTTTAATAAATGACTATTCCCCAAAATGCTCAACTCATTAGAACTGGTTCATCAGTTCCTTAGATAGGATTCTACACCCAGGGCAACTTAGTTCTGTCTCTTGGTGAGCAAGCTAGCAAGAAGCTGGTCAATTCTTGCCTCAGACTGTGAGTATTTCTTTCAGATATCGCTTTGCTGCTCATCTGTAGAGCTTCACTCTCTCCATCATACCAATATCCTGCAATATTATCTCCAGTTGAATAGATTTGCTTTCTGTTTGGAATTGGGTGACCCACACAGTTTGTAATCCAATTGTAGGTCCTGCACTGAAAAAGCAATGTGCAAAATGTTAAAAATAATTCAACTGTTCTTGTCTTAAATTGGGGAAACAATATATTTGTTTAGAAGAATAATAATGAATATTTTAATTCATTTTTATTCTTACGCTGAGTTTAGCCGAACAATAGAAATGGAACCCTAACACGTTTCTGTGTCATCATGAATTAAGGCAATCAGTATAATTCCTTGACAAGCTGCCAGCCCTCATCATTTGAGGCTTTTCTGATGTTCATAACACAGTGGATTTTTAAATCTCATCAGCTGCATAAGCCTTCTTTGTCAGACAGGAACGACATTAATAATGTCTTTACTTATTATATGAACATGGCAAACATGAAACTAACATGATGCTTAAAGTATATTGTGAGTGCCTGTATGTCCATAGACCTTTTTGAATATATTCATTATTGGCACCTGGTATGACATGAACTTTTGATTATCTGTGCTGTTTGAAATTGTACAGAATTTTTTCCTCTTCCTTGCACCCTAAAAAAAATAAAAAAAAATAAAATAAAAAAACCAACGTTGACCTGATATAAAACCTCTCTTCTTTATGTCAGACTTACACAATATTTTAAGTATAAGAAGTATTGGGTTTGAGTTCAGATTGAATAAAAAGTCTTGCATACCTTAAAAGGCTGTTCTAAGAAGTTTTGTTGCAACAGAATTATACAGATTTTGACTGATTCAGATGTTCTTCAAACTTCAGAAGTGTTAAAAATTGGATTTAAAGGAAGTTTTTTAGACATTGGTGTCTTCACCTGTGTTATAATTAACTATACTGTTGGATGAAGCTTTCCTACACAGTATTCTTTCCCGTCTTGTCAGTTTTAGTTATAATATAATTTTAAGAGAGCTTTTGAATCATTAGATTTTCCACTTAATTGCAAAGCCATTACAGGCAGAATATAGCAAGAGCTGAGCCTGTTACAGCACACATTTGATTTTCTTTAATTGCAGTCCAGCCACCTTACCTTCTTTTTAATTTACTTTTAAACTTAGATAACATACTTAATGAAATTTCCCATAAACTAAAATGTCATTCTTGGAAACTTTGATACCTTTCCAGTGTTGCAGAAACATAAACATATTTCTAAGCTGATTTCAATGCCAAATGGGAAGCAAAAGAGTAACTATCTTTTAAATAATGTCAAAATGAGTTGTTTTCTTGTCTCTTTCAGGAAGGTCTGGTGAGAAGAATTTTGACAAAACATTTTTCATCAGAAACTGTTGAGTTGGTAAAACCAAAGCTTTTCACAGAAATATCTCTTTTTAATAAAAATTTCATAATAATGTTTTTTTTCCAGTTCTAGAATAGATTTTCTAATTGAGTCCTTACAAATGGAGATACGCCTACCATTGTGATCAGGGCAAGTTAGCAGACATAGGTATAATTCTAGGTAATTCATAGGTATAATTCATCTGGAGTACTGCGCCCCAGCACAAGAAAGACGTGGAGCTCTTGGAATGAGTTCAGAGGAGGATGACTAAGATGATCAGAGGGCTGGAGCACCTCTCCTATGAGGAAAGGTGGAGGGAACTGGGCTTGTTTAGCTTGGAGAAGAGAAGGCTCCGGGGAGACCTCATTGTGGCCTTCCAATACTTGAAGGGAGTGTATAAACAAGAGGGGGAACGATTGTTCACGAGGGTGGATAGTGATAGGAGAAGGGGGAATGGTTTTAAACTGAGACAGGGGAGATGTAGTTTAGATATTAGGAGGAAATTTTTCACACAGAGGGTGGTGACACACTGGAACAGGTTGCCCAAGGAGGTTGTGGATGCCCCGTCCCTGAAGGTATTCAAGGCCAGACTGGACATGGCTCTGGGCAGCCTGGTCTAGTGGTTGGCAACCCTGCACTCAGCAGGGGGGTTGAGACTAGATGATCTTTGAGGTCCTTTTCAACCCAGGCCATTCTATGATTCTATGATTCTGTGATTCTATGATTCTATGATAATTCTCTCGCTTTGAGCGTCAGCATGTGTGTGAGCCTTGGCCTATCACTTTCAAAGTGGCTGTCCTCAGCACTTGAATGCTGGATTTTAGGATCAATCTCTCTGTTTCCCTCCTTCATATTACTTAATTCATTTCTAAATATCATAGTTTTTCCCTTGCATGAAGATAAATAATGACAACTATGTTTACTAAAATTATTATGTTTTCAGCTAGATCTATTTGTCAGAATGAAAAAGATGTTGCTAGCAGGATGTAGTTAAACAGGAAGATTCATGGTGCATTTGTGATGTTCTGCAAGGGCTGCTCCAAAAGTAATGCCTCTTATTTTATTACATTGGCCCATGATGTCAAAGGCAGATGGTGGTGGTATGATGGAAGAGGTTGAACCTTCCTGACAGTAGTCCAGTACATTTTGTTGCTGTGCAACACATGGCAACAGAGGAGCAGTCTGATAAAATGGCATCTGATGTGGAAGTACGTATGAAACAAAGGCACATCACTGAATTCCTCCATGCAGAAAAAAGTTGCACCCATTGACATTCATTGATACATGCTGAATGTTTATCTAGACCAAACAGTGGATGTGAACACAGTGAGGTAGTGGCTTGTGCATTTCAGCAGTGACACCATCATAGCAGCTGTGAAACGGTGGATCACCTCTGCTGGTGTAGATTTTTATAAGCACAGCATGCAGGCTTTTGTTGATTGCTGGCAAAAATGCATAGCTACTGGTGGTGACTATGCTGAAAAAATAATGTTTTGTAGTGGTGAATTTGCTCTATCAGCTAGTGTTATTGTGTTCTTTGTATCTGTTCTAGTTTCTGTGGAAATAAATAGGAGGCATTACTTTTGGAACAACCTATGTACTAAGCTTCAGATCACAGCTCTGTGTTAATTTGTAACACATTATCTTCCTTGACTTAAGTGTAATTATCTTTATGGTACAGGTAGAAAGCTTGAGCATTTCTGTTCTTAAGATTCCACGAGGAAAATGAATCCTTAGCCTTAAGACTAGAAGTGATATGAGTGATTGATCAATTGAATGAATAATTTTTTGCACATTCTACATATCAATACAAATTCTCTGCCTACCATACTATGGTAGTTGCCTCCTAGATAGATTTTAGTTTTTCACATTCTGTGTGACAAGAAAGAATTTAGATCAATCAAATAATTAACCACACAGTTCAGGATGTAAAGGATGCAAGTAGGTTCTAAGTACTAAAGAATGTTAAAATTGATGATAACTTGTTACAACAGTGGACTGAGAGCAAAAGGTACACAATATTATTTCTTCTAAATTAATCTGAGGCACTCAAAATTGTGTAAGATTACTGTCAAGTAGTCAGTTGTACATATGTCTTCACTGGCAGCCAGGATTCTCGCATCCCTGAACCTCACATCCCTGAATCAGAAACTCTAGGTGAGAACTGAGGGAGCAAACTCCCCCCACTGTAAGGGTGGAGCAAATCTGAGATTGATTCTTGAGGCTGAATGTGTACAACTCAGTGGGGCCAGATGACGTGCATCCCAGAGTCCTAAGGAGCTGGCTGATGTGGTTGCTGAGCCTTTCTCTGTGATATTTGAAAAGTCATGGCTGTCAGGCAAAGTCCCCAGGGACTGCAGAAAGGAAAACATCACTCCCATTTACAAGAAAGGAAGGAAGGAGGACCTGAGGAACTACAGGCCAGTGAGACTCAAATCTGTGCCTGGGAAGATCACGGAACAGATCCTTCTGGAAGACACGTTAAGGCACATGAGAGATGAGTGGGTGATCCAAGACAGCCAGCATGTCTCCACCAAGGGAGGCACCACCATGCTTGACCAATCTGGTGTCCTTCTGTGATGGATTGACGACACTGGTGGACAAAGGGAAGGTGACCAATGTAATCTACCTGGACTTCTGCAAGGCCTCTATGACCAGGTGGACGCTGGTAATGAGCAGTGACCCCAGGAGTCAGTCTTGGGTCTGGTAGTCTGTAACATCCTTATCAGTGACGTAGATGATGGGGTTGAGTGCACCCTCAGCAAGTTTGGTAATGACACCAAGCTGAGCAGTGTGTTTGATACAGCAGAAGGAAGGGATGCCATCCAGTGGGACCTTGATAAACTTGTAAGTGGGCCCTTGTGAAATTATTGAGGTTCAACAAAGCAAGTGCAAGATTTTGCATGTGGATTGAGGTAATCCCAGATACGTATACAAACTGGGAGAAGAAATCCTTGAGAGCAGATCTGCTGAGAAGGACTTAGGGGTTGTGGTTGATGAAAAACTTAACATGAGCCAGCAGTGTGCATTTGCAGCCCAGAAGGTATCCTGTGTTCCATCAGAAGAGGGGTGGCCAGCAAGGCAAGAGAGGTGATTGTTCACCTCTGTTCTGCTCTCATGAGGCCCCATCTGGAGTATCACATCCATATCTGGGGCCCCCAGCACAGGATAGGTGTGGAGGTTTTGGAGACGGTCCAGAAGTGGGCCACAAAAATGATCCAAGGGCTGGAGTACCTTTCCTGTGATGACAGGCTGAAGGAACTGGTCTTATTCAGCCTGGAAAAAGAAGACTGGAGGGAGACCTCACTGAGCCTTCCAATATTTAAAGGGAGTTTATAGACATGAGGGAAATTAACTTTCTACATGGGTAGGTAGAGATAGGACAAGAGGGAATGGTTTTCAACTAAAGGAAGGGTGATTTAGATTAGATGTTTTCAGAGGGAAGATTTTTTATACTAAGAGAGTGGTGAGGTGCTGGAATAGGTGGCCCAGAGAGACTGTGGATGCTCTGTCTCTGGAGGTGTTTAAGACCAGGGTGAATGGGGCACTGGGCAATCTGATCTAGTACTTGATCTAGCAGCTGGCAACCCTGCCTGTGGCATTGGGGTGATCCTTGATGTCCCTTCTGACCTAGACTGTTCTATGATTCTATGATTCTATGATAATTAGATAGATTACACATAAATTTAATGAATTACTATGACTCGTTTGGAGTGAGTATCTAAAAATTAACTGCTTAGAATGAGATTACCTTTGAGAAAATATTTTTGACAGCCAAATTATGCATATTTTTTATAATTAAAGTAAGCTGAAGTGATTGATTTGTTAATAATATATATCAAGTAGTGTTACTGAACATACATCTTTTGATATATGGCTAAATGTAATTTCATTTCAAAATTAAATTGTTACAAACATTTTTAGAATCATTGGTATTTCCATATAGATTTAAGATAATCATTAATGTTTTTTTAATTTATTACTGCACTTATTACTTTACTGTTAGGTTCACAATTCACATTGTAGGTAGACCCAGTCATGAAGGATGGATGGCCTTTGAATATCTGTTCTGACTCTAAGAAACTACAAGAATCCTTAGTACTGAACAAATATTTTCTAGTCAGCCATTGCTTGGCTTTTAATGTGTTCATGTAGAAGCTGGCAGATCCTCTACATTTCTTTTAGTATGTGAGCAAACAAACCTGGAAGGGATATTTCTGTAAGGAAAGGAAAACATTCCTCTAAAAACATGTCAGTCAAGCCAAATTCAGAGGGGCTGCCTTCTTAAAGATTGAGACCCCATTCAAGACTTACAAGGTGAGATCAGAGTGGGACTTCTACATTTGGGATTTCGTTGTTCTGTTGTAACTTCCTTTATACTGTATGTAAGTGTAAAGAGTTCAGTGATTAAAAACATTTTTTTTTAGAAATATATTTCTTAGATTTATTGCCACACAGAGCCAGGTATTTGTAGCCAAGAAGCTAGAAGTCCCTATAGGCTATTGTCATGCAGTGGACAGAGACGAGGAACTAGGCAGGACTGGGCTGAGTGGGCTGTCCTGTACTATTACATCAGAAACAAGGTACACACTCCTGTGTGCACATCTGTGGATGCAGATCTCAGAAAACTGGGAAGTCATTATTCAGATCAAGAGGGCATTAAACCAAGTGGAAATACATGGTTGGCTTCAGTCAAAACAGGTGTTTATTCAGTAAGTGGAACTGGAACAGTTTCTGAGAGAAAGTGATGTTTGCTTTTAGAAGAGTTTGGTTTGATTTTCTGTAGAGTCAAATAAATCCACCTCTGCAGGGATTTAATTTTTCAATCGTTTTTGCTGCTCTAATGTGATGCTCACTTCACACTCCTGACTGAAATGGTAGAAAGTAAGTGTTTGACTTTGACTTTTTCTATGATACCAAGGGTGGCAGGAAATGGCCCACTGCTATTATACAATCAATTCAATGGGTAGCTGCGGGGTGTTGGCATACCACAGCCTGTAGCAGTGCTGACAAAGAAAAAACACACACAGTGACTGTCTTGGAAAATGTACAAATCAGATAGAATGAAATGACCCAGAAGGGCATATAACATTTAATTTGGAAGTAGGATCTTACGATGTAGGCTGTTTTGTAAGACACTTGTTTTCTCGTACAAAATAATCTGAAACACTGTGAAAATCTGCCCTGATTTTCTTATTTTGAATTGTTCCCTTCTAAATGCCAACCTTTTTTAGGCCAAAGGTCCTGCACATTATTCACATGTATCTGCACTTGCTAGTGAACATGTAGGCATAACTACTGTCTGGCTTTCTGCCAGAGCCCAAGCATAAGAATACCTATTACAATACCTGCCAAACAACACACCGTGGGGGATATGCAAAATGATGATATGCTGCTGTTTTCTGGCCCCTCTCTAGTAATGCATAACACTGTTTGCAGGTGTCCAGACCTCTACCTTTCACAAAAGGAACCTGAATGACCACAATCTCTGACATTTAAGGAGAAAGAGAGACAAATGAGCTGCCACCTATAACAGTCTTACGTATAATGTTTTCGATCATTAGAGCTGCTCCAAAAGTAATGCCTCCTATTTTATTACGTTGAGTCACAGCGTCAGAGGTGGATGTTGTTGGTATGGCAGTATAGGCTGAACTTTCTCACCAGTCTTGCATTACGTGTTGTTGTCATGCAACAGATGGCAGCAGAGGGGCAGTCTGACAAAATGGTGTCTGACATGGAAGTGCATATGAAGCAAAGATGTGGAATTGAATTCCTCCAAGCAGAAAAAAAAATTGCACCTATTGACATTCATTGACACTTGTTGAATGTTTAGGGAGACCAAACAGTGGATATAATCACAGTGAAGCAATGGGTGGTGCATTTCAGCAGTAGGTCACCTCTGCTGGTGCAGATTTTTATGAGCACAGCATGCAGGCTCTTGCTGATTGATGGCAAAAAATGTATAGTTAATGGTAGTTAATATGTTAAAAAATGGTGTTTCGTAGCTGAGAATATTTTCCATCAAATAGTGTTATTGTGCTTTTTTACACATACATACAAAAATACTTTTTGTATTTTCCATGTAAATAAATAGGAGGCTTTACTTTCAGAGTGACTTACACATGTTTTGTTACCAGTATTTAAATCCTGTACTGTAGTTAGCTTGAAAAAGCTTGAAAACCATGATCACCTTATTCATAGTCATATTGCAAGGTAGTAGCCAAGAATGACGTTAAATGGAAAGAAAAATATTGAATAATTGAATGGACTGGATGAATAACATTTTGCAAGGGTAGACAGTGATAGGACAAGGGGGAATGGCTCAAGGAGTGAAGGTTTAGATTAGACTGGCTATCAGGGAGTTCTTTACAGACAGTGGTGAGGTGCTGGCACAGGCTGCCCAGAGAGGCAGTGGATGCTTGTTGTAGTAGGCGTGTCACGGATCTCGGTCTGTAACGCGGGAAGGCCCTTCCCCATATGCTTGCTATTGGTTCACCTACATACTTGAGCCTGTGTCGTAGACACAGGGGGCTGTGCTTCTTTGTTTTCATAACAAAGGGCACAACAACTCTGTGTATGGTCTTTCGGAAGTGACAGGTCAGAAGCGGGATATTCAATATGATTGGCCAGGAGCCCTGAGTGAGCTTCTGGAACAGTCTAGTAAAAAGATAAGAAATACTATATAGTTCTGTAGCTTTTACCAATAAACGCCATTTTGCTGCATATCATATTGATGCTGTGTGTGGTATTTGGCCAGGACCGGGTTTAGGTTCTCTACGTGCAAGAATAATACTAAAAGGGTCGCCGGAGTTCGGTAACAATGCTCTGTCCCTGGAGGTGTTCAAGACCAGGTTGGATGGGGCCCTGTGCAACCTGGTCTAGTGCGAAATCTGGAGGTTGGTGGCCCTGCCTGTAGCAGGGGAGTGGAATGTGATGATCCTTGGGATCCTTTCCAACCCAAGCCATTCTGTGATTCTGTGAACATGAGAAGGTTCAAAAAGGTTGATAAAGAGAAGAAAGAATGCAAGAATTTAGTTCTTTGGCCAGTGAATAGAATTTGTTTAAATTCCATATTTTTTTGTTTCCCTGAAGGGGGAACCCTATGTGAAATACTGCTTCCATCAACAGCAAGAGCTCATTTGAGAAAAAGATTAGACTACAGTATAATCTCTAGTAATGTAACATATCTATATTGTTACAGTATACTAATGTTATTGTACACAGTATTTGAGTAGTTGTAGCTCAATAGCAAAGAAAATCACCTGGATACATACATAATCTGACAGCATATAGACTGAACAGTTCAATGGAAGATGGTATTTTTTCTTTGTTTTTATTTACTGTATATTGGTTTACATGCATAGACCTAAGCACAAGTAACTTATTGATCAAGAGCAGTGACTGATAACATGTTTGTTTACCTCCTTCTCCCAAATGGTCTTCAGAAGAACATAATTTACTCTATTGATTCTAAAGACTAGCAAATCTAGATAAAGCTAGTCTTCTAAGAACACCTCTAGTAGAAGACAGTTTCCATTCTTGACATTCTGAAGCCTGCTAGTCCATTGTGATTAATGTGCAAGAAGCTATTGAATAGTTACTCACTTTTTCTGGTTGTGTGACTACTTTAGCTATTGTACTTCGACACAAATCAGAGCAGCTATGTTAGAAGCAGAAGTTCATTATATAGTCAACAGAGAGCAATAGACATTGCAACGGGAGAGTTCAGAATGCTTAAAATTAATGAAATTGGTATTCAAGTAGTCACTACAATCAATGAAAACTAAAGCATAGGTTGTGTTGTGCCTCCTTTAGCACTACTGAGTTCAATTGGGAACTAAACTTTCGTTCTGTTGATTGTTAAGGAAGTCCACCTGTAACTAAATCAGACATTACAGACATTTAAAGTTAGATAAGATAGACTTCTACGCCTTTGTCTTTCTTCAGCTCAGAAAAGCCATAGTCAGTACATTAGCTCCTGAATTTGCAGCCAGGGATACCATATTAATATACCCAAGCCTGTCTGCATGGATTAGTGGAGGTGACAGATCTGATCTCTCTGCAGCTGTTCTCCTGCTATGGAGCTTTAATTTAACCTTTAGCAAAGACTTTGATTGCTATCAGGTCCCTCAACACACATCTAGTCTGGTTGTCATTTAGCACAGAACCACAGTGTGAGTTAGTAAATGGAGATCCAGGAAGACCATAAATAATTGCCTTGGGAAAGTGCTATACATGGGGGCATGATAATCCTATTCTGCAGATCTGTTCAAAAATTTCAAGTCTGTCTTGTCTCTAAACCAGCAATAGAACCCGAGGGAAAGGCATGAAGCTTTAGCAGGGGAGGTTCAGGATATCGGGTTTGATATCAGGAAATGGTTCTGCACCAGAGGGTGGGCAAGCACTGGAACAGACTCCCCAGGGAAGTGGTCGTGGCACAGACCTTGCTGCAGTTCAAGAAGTGGGTGGACAGTGCTCTCGGTCATGTGGTCTGATTTTTGGATGGTCCTGTGTGGAGTCAGGAGTTTGATTCTATGATGCTTGTGGGTCTCTTCCAGCTCAGGGTATTCTATGATTCTGTGATTGTAAATTCTCAGAGGTCTACTCTTTTCCTGGTGCAATTTGCAGAATTCAGGCTTGGTGCATACAAATAGTTTAATAACAAACACTTGGATTTCAGAATTAATTCAAACCACTGAGTAAATTTTAGTGCTCTTTTCTGAGTGCAAACTGGGGTTAATACTCATGTGTCCATAGAATTTATAAGAAATGATTGCCTATAAGTATTCTGCTTCAGTACAAATGACATAATGTTGGTGTTTGCAAACCTCAAGTTTGGAATCTGAAGGCCCACTAAACAGATGAAACAAAAAGCAAGTAGAGAATACCTGTTGAATATTTAATCCTGGAAAGTATTTGCTCATGCAGTGCTTAGTATGCATATACACAAAAGTCTTAAGATTGGAGCACAGGAAGGAGTTAGACTTCTAAGTACAACACCATAACATATGGATATAATGTTTTAAAAAGTACCAGTGTTAGCTGCCAGTCCTGCTCAGAACTGCTAACTGTGGAAAGAAAGCAAGGCTCTGACAATGTTTTTGTGAGGTAATTTAGCAAATAGTTCCATTTTGAACACATTGTTCTCATTGGAAAATTGTTGCAGATTGTCACCAGTCTAAAAATCTTTCAGTTTACAGTCTCGATATATTAATGGCAAGTTTCTATTCAACTGCTTATACTTATGCAGTTTAAAACAGGTTGGGTTTCCTCCTCATTATTTACCTTCAACGTATAATTACTGATGGTAAGATTATCTCATCCCAACCTTAAACAAGCCTTGTTTACATGTGATGTCATTTTTATTATTTCTCCAATTAGAAGGCTCTGTCAGTTGAGGTGACAGTGCTGTGAAATATTGTAAAAGTTTCACTTCCTTTAATGCTAATCCTATCTACAGGTCTGTGTTATATTTAGGGAATGATGATAGGGCAAATGAATTATTTGCCAATGAAAAGCAGTTGTTGAACTGTATTGTATTTTAAATCCTGAACTTCATTATTAGTAGAATGTAAAAATGTTGGCAGTGGAGTACAGCATTTTGATTGAGGCACAGCATTTGCAATATAAAATAAATTAACTTATATATCAAGAATAATTGACTTGCTAGAAGTCAAATCGAGTTATGACAGACATCTTCCTCTTCTAGGGTAAGTTTCACAAGGCTGTCATGCAGTCTTTCTGCAAGATCAATGTTAATACAATGTCACTTAAGAAGGTTTGCCTTTTTACAAAAACGCCATGCTTCTGCCGACTCTGCTGATACATATAAGAATGTGAGTGAATGTAACTTACAGACCAACAGGAGAAGGTTTCAGTTAAGTACAGTGGAATCTAGATAGCCCTCCCACACTCCAGTTTATAAAAATGGGATGTTGGATCTGACCTGCCTTCCAAAGAATCTTGAAATGGAATTGATGCCAGCTCTTCTTTGCTGCTTGGATCTTCTGAAGATTAGACAACCATGTAGCTTTATTGGCTTCTCTTGTGAAATGGCAAACCAAACCACACAGTTTCTTCTCCTTTAGTGATTTTGTTCTGTTGTATTGGATAAAAATAGTTGGAGTTGAGAGCACAATCATGTATGAGTTGTTTGAAGTCTTTCCTTTGAGAACTTAGCCTCTGTGGAGACAGAAGGAACACAAACTCTCATATGAGTAATGATTGGATGCATTCATTATCATAGGGTGCTGTGAGGTCTGGAAGCTCACGAGCTGGGTACCAGGAGCCACAGGGGATCACTGGGGGCCTTGCCAGCCAGACCCTGTCCAACAGACCCTGTCCAACAGACCCCAGTCAGGGCAGTTCTTAGCCTAGCGCATCAGGCATCTATGTGTCAACATCATCACCCTGTGGGTCAGGATGGGCTCATCAGGGCCCAGGACTCTGCTGTGGAGGGTTCCTGCTGGAGACTGAAGTTCCTAGGGCATTACTGGGGCAGGGACTGCTGACCGTGTGCTGACATAAGGTTTCTGAGCCATGGTACAGGGGTAGAGGGAAATCCCAAGTTATGCAGGGTAGAGTCATTATGGTCCTCAGGAATGACCTGTATGTAAAACATAAAATGTCACTGTGTTCTTATCAGAAAGAATGCTTACATGGTTCCTAATCTTCTAGGTTGATAAGATATGTTGCCCACCAAAATATACGTTTCTACCTGACCTTTGAGAAGTTCACTGCTACACAAAAGCATCTATTTCTTACTAGCAATGATATATCAAAATATAAAGGGTGATCTATATATAATTGGTCTGATCGATAGTAGAGTATGTCTTTAAAATCTCAAAAACAAAAAAACTCAAATTATTAATGGCATTAGTTTTTTCATAAATATAATACAACAGTTGTGATTTTTGTTTGTTTGTTTACAAGGTTTTCTTTTCATTTATGATTTAATGTCACAGCTTCATAAATGCGACGTCAAAAACCAAAACATTGAAAACGCTCAGATGAAATGAGGGACAACTTTCTACCACAAAATGGAAAAGCCTACGGGAACAGATAAATTTGAATTGTGAGCTGGGAAGTCTTAATAAGAAATTACATATCTTTGGAGTTTAATTACAATAGGGGCTGTCACAATAAGATTAATGATGAGCAGTTTTTCACTTCAAACAATTGCAATTGAATTAAGATAGTACCATTATTCTTAGAGAGATAAGGTCAAGCAAATGAGGCAATAGTGGAAAAAACAGTAGAAAATGAAACCATATTAAAAGAAAGAAAAAATCTACAAATGCTTCAAAAATCTACAAATCTTCAAATGCTTTACAAGGCATAGATTTACAAATGATATTTTATAAAATGCTATATAAAATAAGGAAGAAAGATGATAAAATGTGTGCTTTTATATCTGTTGTTGTTAACCATTTAACAATATGGGATCTAGTACCATTTTCAGAACTGTGAATAGGCATTAGTTTGCATGTCTGCATATGTTTCTCTTTTCTAGAAGTGGGAAAACAACTCTTTAAGAATGCACATATTACTCTTTCAAGTAGATGAATACCAGCACTTAGATGCAGAGAGCATATTTGTCTGTATAATAGCGATAAATTATGAGTTGTTAAATTTGAGGGTATTTTCTAGTTCAGTGTTGTGCAGCCATGAAAGTCACTGTAGTGTGACCTTACAGCTGACTATACAAAGACAGTAGCCCTTTCCCTTAGGGAACAGGCATTTAAAGAAAGAAAATCTCAAAGGATTGTCACCTCTTCTATCTCTGAATCTGAGAAGAGGAAGTAAGTCTTACAATCTTAGAATAATCATGCAACCACAGAGTACCCTGAGATGAAGGGGACCCACAAGGAACATCGAGTCCAGCTCCTATCTCCACACAGGACTATCCCAAAATCAAACCCTGTTTCTGAATGCATTGAATTTTGACAGGCTTGGAGACATGACTACTGCCCTGGGGAGCCTCTTCCAGAGCCCAGCCACCCTCTTGGTGAATAACCTTTTCCTAATACCCAACCTCACCCTCACTCAATGCAGCTCCACTCAGGTCCTATCACCCTATCAGCAGAGATCAGCACCTGCTCCTCTGCTCCCCTTATGAAGAACCTGTAGGCTGTCATGAGGCCTCCCCTCTATTCTTTGGGTTGGACAAACCAAGGGACTTTAGCTGTTCTTCAGATGTCCTGTCCTCTAGACCCTTCACCGTCTTCATTCTGGAGTCTTCACATTTGAGTGAACAGATTCTCATATTTCTCACAATCTTGATTTCAGTCAGGAACTACAGTCTTCACATATTATGTCATGAACTTTTGACCAGAAAAGAAAGCCATCACAGCACACATGGAAGTGAAAGGAAAGTGGAAGTGAAATGCTCTGCCTGTTAAATCCATTAGTTAAAATCTTCCATTAGGAATAGGTTTTTTGCTTGTTTCTGAATTCTTTTTTAAGTGCTACAATGCCATTTAACAAGGACCTGATCGTCCTGGTTTCAGCTGAGACGGAATTGATTTTCTTCATAATGTCTGGTATGATGCTGTGTGTTGGCTTCAGGACAAAAACAATGTTGATAGCGCATCAATGTTTTGGTTGTTGCTGAACATTTCAGCTTTTTGTACTGTCCTGCCAGCAAGGGAGCTGAGAGGGTGCACAAGAAGCTGGGAGGGGACAGAACCAGGAGAGCTGACCCAAACTGGCTGAAGGAATATCCCATACCGTATAGCATGACAAGGAACTATTGTCATGGGGAGTTGGCCTTGGGAGGGAGCTGCTGCTCAAGGACTGGCTGGATGTCAGTCAGCATGTGGTGAGAAGTTGCATTGTGGATAGATAGATAGATAGGTAGGTATGTTTACTATTTTTCTTTTCTTCATTTCTCTTCTGTCTTAGTAAATGGCTTTTTTTTCCTCAACCCACAAGTTCTGTTTTTTTTGTTTGTTGTTTTTTTTTTCCCACAGCTCTTCTCCATCTCACTTGAGGGTGGAGAGTAAGCAAATAGCTATATGGTTCTTAGCTGTCTGCTGGGTTAAACCGCAACAGTAATAAAAGCGTTTTAAATGACTCTGATTTGTAATAGATTTTTTAAAATATAACTTGCATTTCAGGTTTCTGTGTTAGACATCATTGAAGTTCATCTTCCTCTACTCTTCTTATTAATCCAAGCCTTTCCTTTTTTTTTTTTTTTTTTTTGGTATTACACTACTTAAAGAAACGCATAGTTCAGATTACTCTGTGTGGAATTTATATTTCAAGTTTGGCCATTGCCTTGGTTTCTTTTGATACCTTTAAAGGTATCTGATACCCTTATTGAAGTGACAGCATCGGTGGATGGGAGGAGGGCGATGGATGTCATCTAC